>NC_085843.1:231960045-231977545 GCF_035594765.1 Anolis carolinensis
AATGCAGCTCCCACTGTGTTCCGCCTCTGGCTAGAAAGCCTAGAACTTATGGGAACTGAAATCCTAGAACATTTAGAGGGTCTCAAGTTTTCCAGTTTGGGCATTAGAGATTGAACATACAGCAAATGGCAATCTAGCTGCTGTAGCATAGACAACTCAAACTACTGTAATTAGTAGTGTTATTTATACCACTTATAAAAACACATTTACATTGGTGCTGATGGTATACAATAAATTATCCAGGGAAATGATACCATATATATAATATTGAGTTACGTCAATTCCATCTTGCTAGAAGTCCTACAGAGAGGATTCTTGTTTTCCCAATAGAATCACAAGTGATGATGGATGATGAGGCAATAAATTGTCAGTGGAGAAAACCAAGAAGTCTGTGCACATGTGGTTTAGCCTAAGAGCCAACTTCAAGAAGTCACCCATTCATAAAACCAGTAGTAGTCCTGGCTTCTGTCATTTTTGACACTCAGCTCCAGGTTATCTCCTTGAGTAATGTGCTCCTTTGTGGAGAAAGAACTTATCAGAAATCAGCTTAGCTGCTTGTTGTCTTTCCTCACATTCATTTCCACTCTAGCCACTGCTATCAGTTATTGCCTTGCTCTCTAGTTGCCATTGCCTATGAACTGTCATCTTGTTAAGATTAGGCTTTTCTTTTGCTGCTGCTGTGTTTTTAATTGCATAAAAAGCACCAGTAAGTTCAAACTAGGTAATATCCATATAGAATATATTAGGAATAGAGGCAATTTGCTTTTCAGATAGTTTGAAATGTTGTTTCTAACTTTGAGTGGAAAACATAAAGAGAAAAAGTGTTCAGCATGTCTAATCATGTATTGCTAATCTCAGAAAACATTGCTATTTTCAAGGGGAAAAAATCAAAACATTGCCTAGGCTTAAAAGTAGTTAACATTAAAATAGTTGTAATAGTTATCATTAAAACATGGTAAGAAGTGCAGAAATCCTACAGAGATCAGTTGGTGTATGCTTATTTTCCATCACAAGAAGAATGAGTAAAAGCGAGTTCATTTTAAGCATTTTTATTTGTATAGTAATGTTGTACTCACCTCAGCTTTAGGCAACATATTTCTTCCTGTATTTTGTTCTCCATTGACCATTTAAAACTAAACTTGTCATTTCCTCAACAAAATGTGCATTTCTACTGTTCACACATACAACCAGCTCGTTCAAAGCCATAAGAGTCAGTTTTTGTCAGTGTGTATACTTAACGTCAGGGGAAACCTTTACCTTTTTATACCTTTGACTACAAGTTGGAATGGCAGCCATTTTAGGTTTATGGGTGATGGTGACAAACCTCCAAAGTTTCCAAACCCTTTAAAACAGTAGTGGATAGATGGTGGCTGCAGTGATGATGCCACACTACAATTTCCATCAGACCCAGATAGCCAGTAGTGAAAAATTGTGGGGTGGTAGTCTAATAACATCTAGAAAGCCACAAGTTGTTTACTGTTGCTGTAAAGCAGCCATCATGTGGTTTCTATTTGTAGCACCTGGCAGGAAGTGAGGTCTCAAGGCTGGACATAGTACATCCTAGACCTTGTCCCTGCTGCCTGAATAGGCTATGGCTCATCCTTGTCACTATAGATAATCTGACCAATTTCCACCTAAGGCTGGCTCTGTTTTACATCAGCTGTTAACAAAGGGAAGTGGCTGGATTTTCCTCCTTTTTACAGTCTGCCACTTATAAAAAAAAGTTTGATAAATGGTAAGAGGTATCAGGGCACGAAGAGCACATTCAGGGATTTGTTGGCTGCCATTACTCTCTTGTGGTACCATGACTCTATCCATGTTCCTTTCCTTGGATTTTGGTTCACTAAAAAGAATCACCTAGAAATAAAGAGTAATGAGCAATTGAGGAGGCTGGTCTATAACTTTCATGCACTCTTGTTATCTATTTGGAATCTTTAGCTTTTTATCATTATTATCTATACATGTGTAGGAAGTAATACCTTCTGAAAAATATTACAGGAATAACTACTAACAGCTCCATAAATACACATTATGTATGTGTATGCATGCATGTGTGCATAATGTTAGTAATAATACCTTTTACACTCCTAGGAATCACAAACATTACTATACAAAGGGATCATACAGCACTGAGAAAAAGCAAGTGGCAATGCGACTGAAAGAAAGAAGTTGGCAGCAAAATGTCAAAGAACTGACGAATGAGCTGGTTGTATGTGTGGACATTTTGTTGAGGAAATGACAAGTTCAGTTTTAAATGGTCATTGGAGGACAAAATACAGGAAGAAAGATATTGCCTTTTTTCCTATATAAATATCTCCAAAAAGGGGTGTGTCTTAGAATTGTAGGGGTAACATATGTAGTGGTGGTACTGATACTGAAATTAGGGTGCATCTTAGACTGGATGTACCCTGCCCTATATCTCAGGATGTGATCCCAGATAATCTGACGATTCCGGATTATCTGGCAGTGTAGACTCATATAATCTAGCTCAAAGCAAATAATCTGGGATCAGATCCTGAGATATATGGCAGTATACATCCAGCCTTACAATCTATGGCATCTTACAATTGAAGAAATACAGTAGTATTGTTGCTGTTGCTGTTATTTATTTATACCCTCTTGATTGAGATCCAAAGTGAACACAGAGTGGAATAAACTAGGCTAGACATTAGGATAATGGAGTCAGGGCCCTTCCAGGCAGGCCAAAAATCCAAGAGGAATTGGAAATTTAAATCCCACTTCCTCTCGGAATGGAGGCCACACAGCTAGCCTAAGCCCATGCTTTTGCAGTGGTGGTATTTTGCAGGGGTGGGCATCATGGGCACTGCCAGCCTCCTCCCCCTCCCTATCCCTCATTTTCCCTTAACAGAAGAAGACCCCTACAAAGCCTGCATGCCTGCATGGAAGGCTTCCTCTGGTAAGTTGAGAAGGAAATGGGGGGCAGGAGGGAGTCCAGATAGGAGGGAGAGAATGGTAACACTTGTTTTTCCATGCTCGGAGGGATACACAGGCATCAAAAGGTTTGTGTTTCTCAAGAGAAATTGTGTTTAAAGGGCAGCTTTTAAACACGTGTTCTTTAGCTTTTAACCCCTATTCCTCCTGCATCTTGACTAAACATTGTTTAGCCATTCCCTCTTTTTAACCCAATTTTTTTTGTGTCAGGAGCAACTTAAAAATCTGCAAGTCGCTTCTGGTGTCAGAAAATTGGCCGGCTGCAAGGACGTTGCCCAGGGGACTCCTGGATGTTTTGGTGTTTTTATCATCCTTGTGGGAGGCTTCTCTCATGTCCCCGCATGGAGCTGGAGCTGATAGAAGGAGCTCATCTGCACTCTACCTGGGCTGGATTTGAACTTGGCAGCCTTCAGGTTAGCAACCCAACCTTCAAGTCACAAGGCTTTAACTCACTGCGTCACAAGGGGCTCCTTCAACCCAATTTAACCCAGGTTATAATCAGAGGCGGTTCTACCACCAGGCAAACTAGGCATTTGCCTGTGGCGCTATGTTGTTGGGGGCGCCATCGAGGCAACTCCTGTCTCCTGCGGCAGAAAGGAGCCTAGGAAGACAATATCGTTTTGGGGAAGCCTGTAAAGTAAGTATTGATTATCTTACCTAACTTGGGTGAATTAATTTAATGCATACTGCTGCTGCTGCTACTGCTCGGTCGTTTAGTCGTCTCCGACTCTTCGTGACCTCATGGACCAGTCCACGCCAGAGCTCCCTGTCGACTGTCACTGCCCCCAGTTCCTTCAAGGTCAAGCCAGTCACTTCAAGGATACCATCCATCCATCTTGCCCTTGGTCGGCCTCTCTTCCTTTTTCCTTCCATTTTCCCCAGCATCGTGATCTTTTCCAAGCTTTCCTGTCTCCTCATGATGTGGCCAAAATACTTCAGCTTTGCCTCTAATATCCTTCCCTCCAGTCACCAGCCGGGCATTATTTCCTGGAGGATGGACTGGTTGGATCTTCTTGCGGTCCAAGGCACTCTCAGGATTTTCCTCCAGCACCAGAGTTCAAAAGCATTTATCTTCCTTCACTCAGCCTTCCTTATGGTCCAGCTCTCGCAACCATAGGTTACTATGGGGAATACCATTGCTTTGACTATGCATACACACATATTTAATTGAATGTTCATTTTCTACTGTTACCTTTTAATTTATGGAGCTTGTTTTAATTCATAGGTGAGCCACTTTTGGCCCCATTTATGAGAAAGGAGGGAAATTGTTAAATAAGTCCTAGTACCTTCATTTATAAGTAGATTTTCCTGAGGATTAAAGTTTTAACACCTGTATGCAACTATTTAGTTTAGCAGAGATATAGAATCTACACTTTCTAATGGATATGCAAGGCAGAGATGGCAGTAATGAATGTCCAGCACTTCTGGAAAATGTCAGTTTGAGAAAATCTGACATACATGATCAGAAATAGTTGTACTGATTCAGACTACTGGGTCATCCAACTCAGCCTCCTCCTCTGTAGGAAGTCTAGGAAGCAAGGCAAGTGGGGCTTCCTCCCTGGGGGCATCTTTGGTTGGGGGGGTGTTAGTTGGCCCTGATTGCTTCCTGTCTGGATTTCCCGTTTTCAGAGTGTTGTTTATTTAGGCTTTTCCTTAATCCCTCCTTATTATCCAACATTTTTGCTTATCCAACACTTTTATTTTTCAGTGATTGGTTTTTTTGTTTGGGGGGGGGCACCAAAATTTCTGTTCGCCTACACTTGAAAATTACCTTGGACCGGCTCTGGTTATAATGCATGTGTAGAAGGGTCCTCAGACTCAGAAGTTAATTTCTCATCCATATTAACCTTCTTTAAACACATTATATGTACAGCTTCTTGCCTGATCCTTAAGATTTGTCACAAAAAGCTACATAACTGGTGTTTTTTAAAAGCTTGTGTGCATGTGTGTGTGCGCACATGAGAATACATTTCTAAATCAATGAAGTGATGGAAGCACAGACAGTTTTACTTAAGGAGCATCTGTCCCTCTTTTTGCCAGAGCCCTGTGCCTTTCTGACAAAGCAGATGTAATCAAACATGCCTCTCACATTGAAGCCTGAGGGGATAGAAACCAGATCGGCCTGAGCACTGCTGTAGGAAAGGCCCATGTCTTGAAGCAGAATCCTATGGGAGATGATGAAGCCTTCAAGGCAAAAACACAGTCCTCTCACAATGATAAGGCTGTTCAGTTGCTTTCCCTTGTGGCTTTCTCCCTGGATTTTAAACTGATCTTGTTTAATTAAACTGAAGGGCCTTCCACAAAATGGCAGCATGTTTGCCTTTTGCAAACTGGAAATCTATTAGAATTCTGTTCCAGACTGAGTTAATCTGAGGTGGATATCTAGTAGTTCCAGTTCTAATGGTGATGGTAGGGAGACAGGAATAAACAGTGTTCAGTAACCACAATGGTGTTTTGGATTACAGTACAATCCGTTTTGAATAGCATGGTGAAAAGACAGCGACAACGAGATTATAGTCCAAAGCATCTGAGGTGCCTCAAATTGGGAAGGGCTGTGCATTAAAGCTGTGGCACTTTTACACCAGCAACATGTCCCTATTCAACATGTCCAAAAACATTTGGAGGTGAAATGAGGACTACTGATGCATTGTAACCCTTATGCAATGTCCCTGTCTCTATAGCATAGTAAATGTATCTCATGAGTAGATTTGCAGCAGATAGATGTCCAGCTAGGGGACATTCTCCTATAAGTTTCTCATTTATTAAACTATGAATCCACATGTATTCCAGAACCAAAAGAGTTAATGTTTCTGTGCAACAGCCCCCACTTTCCAATGCTCTCAGCTCCTTTCAAATGATATAGCTAGGCCTGGAGTTCATGGGAGTTGTACCTGTGCTTTGTCTTCATCTGTCACCTCTACTGACAATCAGATCCATCTTAAATTGGGAGAGAGTCGGGGTAGAGGGAAACAATAATTAGACTCTGTGCAGTTTGCTCTCCTGAAATACCATAGCCCAGTTATACGCAAGGGGACAGTCCTGACACTTTTATTGCTGCTTGGCTGTCCATATTCATTCGTTGTGTAGGAGGGCATGCTTTAGAGCGCTGCTGTCTGAGATATAGGTCAAGAAAAGGTTTCAGTTTGTTAGGGGAACGGCTGCCATTGACTCATCATTTCCAGAGGATTCAAACCTCTGTGCCTAAATATTCTAAAATTCTGCAACAGTACCAGTTGGCATTCTGTGATTTGAATAATTATGGCAGCTATAATGATAAGTCTTTATAACCACCACCATCCCACATCTGTAAAGAGAGCATATATTTAGAATGGGGTGTTTAACTTGCAAAGAAAGAAAGAAAGAAAGAAAGAAAGAAAGAAAGAAAGAAAGAAAGAAAGAAAGAAAGAAAGAAAGAAAGGAAGGAAGGGAGGGAGGGAGTGGGGGGGGGGGGGAGGCAGGAACCTCCAGAAATTAAAATATATAAGCAGGGGACAGAGTGGGCAAGATACAAAAAGAGAACCAGGGAAACCAAATAGTTTATACAAATTAAATAGACACAAAACCTAGTATACTTCTCTTTCTGATTCCTGGAAAGCTCACAAATATTGCAATCCTCTATATATATTACTGAAGGATAATCTCTATTCAATTCAATAAGATTTAGTTTTTAGCAATCATCTTTTTTTTAACCACACAGTCCTCATGATCTACTGTATTGATAGTATTTTTCTCCCATCCAGTTTTCTAGATCATTTGTTCATTTTCAGAACACAGCAAGGGTACCACAACAAGAATTAACCTCTGTTCTTACTCATAGTATAAACTTTTTGAAGTCCAGAATATACTGAGATTCAGAGAATTAAAACTATGCCAAACATGTGCAAAGATAACACAGTGTAGTCTTTTCTTCGGCCCCTTCTATACTGCCATATAAAATCCAGATTATCTGCTTTGAACTGGATTATATGGCAGTGTAGACTCAGATAAACCAGTTCAAGGCAGTTCAAGGCTTTGATAATCTGGATTTTATGGCAGTGTAGAAGAGCCATCCTATAATCTAAATTTTAACCTAATTCAATTATATTTGTCTAAAATTGTCTTCATGTACAAGAGTTGAGAGGCAATTCATTCCCTATTGTTAAATACTCTGTGTTCACCTACATTGATAGTTACAAAGCCATTTCTTATTGAAATATAGCCTATTTTTCAACTCTTAGCCCTTCCATTTGTGTTGTTTCTTAAGAAAGTCTATTTTTTTCCAGGAGTCTTCCTCCATAAATTGAACTATAATCTTCAGAACACTCATATATATTAGTTCTTGATCTTCAATTCCTAACCAAAATTTATTCTCAACTTTGAGATTATAAAGCTACTTATATACTCACCACCACAACCACAAAAGACCTGTAAATATGCAGAAATCCCTCCATGGGAACTCTCAGGATACTTCTGGTGTGAGGAAATAAAATGAGTGAAATGTGCATGGGTATAAAAAGAGTGAAAACCCTAATCTACCATTGAAAAATCCAGATTGTGTAATATATGGCCAACCATGATTGGCAGCAGAAGTACAACTCCATCAGAAGTGTGAATAGTTGTGCTTCTAATGATATTTGTCCAAATCAAGTGTAGGAATATCTGGTGTAGTGGTTTGAACATTGGACTGTGATTCTCAAAAACAGGGTTTGAATCCCCATTTGGCTATGAAAATCCACTGGGCGTCCTTGGACAAGTCACTCACCCTTAGCTTCAGAAAACATCATGATAGGATCACCTTAGGGTTTCCATGAGTTGGAAATGATTTGAAGACACATAATAAATATCTCTGTTCACTATTTTAGAATCCTTTGATATTACAATTTAGCCCCAGACAATTGGGCACTTGCCTCAATGTCCATTTTTGTGTGTGTCAGGAGCAACTTGAGAAACTGCATGTTGCTTCTGGTGTGAGAGAATTGGCTGTCTGCAAGGATGTTGCCAAGGGGACATCCGGATGTTTTGATGTTTTTACCATCCTTGTGGGAGGCTTCTCTCATGTCCCCATATGGAGCTAGAGCTGATAGAAAGAGCTCATCTGCGCTCTCCTTGGGTTGGATTCGAACTGGCATCCTTCAGGTCAGCAACCCAACCTTCAAGTTATCAGTCCTGATGGCACAAAGGTTTAATTCATTGTGCCACCGGGGCTCCAGTCTCAATAACCATGTATACACATTATTTTAAAAAATCAGAAATAGGAGGGTCTTTTTCAAGCATTCGGTTTTGTCCAATTGCTCTCATGTGTCACAACATATGGAATACTTGTGCCTAATAAATGTTTCTGTGAGATCTAAAAATAAATAAATTTTTAACAATGGTAAGAAGATTTCTTTGCCTGTATGAAAGCCCTTGGAAAATGAAACTGACACAGCAGCTGTCCACAGTTCTGAAACACAACCTCACCAAAAGAGATGTCCTAAATTACATGGACACCTTTCTCTCACTGAAATTTCTTTCACTATAGTTTATTTAGAATACACAGAAAAAATTCTTGTTGTTGGTATTTAAAAAGAAGGGTAGTGCTGTATTAAAAGAGCACCAATGTTTTCGCAAACATTTTACCCTGCTGTAAAATCTTTTGGGGGAGAATTTGCAGCAAGGGACCTTGAAAATGGGATCATTTTAAAAGTCATTTGTTTTATTCCTCATTATGAGTGACTAGGTTTGAATCGGCATCGAATTGTTGCCAACTGTTAGCCACTCTTAGTCCCTCAACGAGGGGGAGAGGTCAGAGTATAAAACAAAGTAAATAAATAAATAAATGTTTATTTTAAGTTGGTTTTAGGGTTTTTATTGTTTAATCTTCTTGTAGCTTTTGTTTCTTGTGTGTTTTTAACAATGTCTTTTTAATTGCTTTGATTCTCAATCTGGGGGAAAAGTGGGATAACTATAACAACAATTACTAGTACAACTACAACAATAACTTAGCTTGAATGAGTAAATAAGTGATCCATTAACCTAACCTGCGTACAGGCAGAATTATGTGTTCTTTTTGGGGGGATTTAATATATCAAATAATGTACTAAAAAGTTTTAAATCAGAACCTTTAAACTAGAAAAGGGAAGTGTCCAAATTTATTCGGCTAAACTTACCCAACTACACAAACCTTCTAGGAAGGGAAATTTCTTCTTTTCCAAATATACCTGGCATGTCTGTTCCCTGGCAATACAGTAAGCATGACATTGCAGCTTTATGAAGCATTGTGCCAGAATGTCCCATCAATGTCATATAACTAAATTGTGGAAGTTATGGAGAAGTTGTACATACTGAAAGCAAGGCACCAATGAAACTAAGCCCTTGCTATATTACAAGTGTATTTCCATATTTTCTGTCCTCCTGTTGCCCATCTCACAGCAGTATATTATTCTGCTCAACTGATTTTTACTAGATGAGTAATACTGAACTTTCCTTAAACCACCTCATTTCTAGGACAGCCACTTGATATCATGGCTCAAACATAAGCCTTTTATATGGAGGTGTGACAGATGTCTGAAGGACACTAATGCTTGTAATTTTTAAAAGCCCCAATTCACCATAAATGTTACACATTCTGAACATTTCTTTGAACTCCCTTCACCCCTTTTTGCACAGATTCAATGAGCCATTGAGTTGATTGGTTGAATTAGGTTCCAGTAAACTAGCAAAACTCTAGTGATTTTAAAGTAAATTGGAAACATTGCTTGACATTCTCAGGGATGGCAGATGGGGGCAGCAATCACAGTTTTCAAACAGACTGAAGAAGTAGGTAGTTAGTACAATATTTGTTTTGGCAACTTAAACCTGCATTACCCTTATGAGACGTTAATAAATTGAATGTATTGATAACAGACTCCATTATGCTCTTCTCTTCCACATACACACATGTAGCTTCAAAGCACAAGTCATAATAAACCCATCAAATGTTGGGAATGCACAGATGGGAGTTTAATCAAGACCAGTCTGGGCACATGGGTGCTCACTGCTAATCTAATTCTAGTCAGTTCATTAGGAAAGATATAAATCACTCAGTGATTGACAAAAGGCTGTAAGTCAAAGTGAATTTCCTGTCAGCAACGAAACTTATCACATGGGGCATGGAACAAAGTTTTGACACCTGCTTGCTCCTCTATAAATATTCAGAATAATACAGTTTGGTCATTTTCTTCAATTCAATCTTATTTTTATTGGAAGTAAACTATTGGAAGTAAACAATTTTTATTTTTATTTTATTTTATTGCTTTTTCTCGTCCTCTGGTTTGTAAAATTCTCTAGGCTCTGAGATCAGCATAGCTGGGCAACAGCCAAAGGCTCTTCAGCTCAGAAAGATCTGCCCTTGGTCCTGCCAACTTCTGCCATTCGGTGGACTATAGTTCTTAAATGGAAACCCTGTTGGTGCAGTTGGCTCCCATATGCGGTGGCCACTTGCAATCTTAAAATGCTCCAAATGGAATGCTTGACCTCTTCAGAAGAGCTAGCCAGCAGAGGAGATATAGGATTTGGAATAAGCTCTAATACACTGGCCGAACATGATACAGATTCATGCAGCCAAGAAAAATATACCAGGAGTGTAAGCAAATATGGAATCTGGTGTTTGGAATCATTAACTAAAGGTTATATTCATAAGAGATAAACTTTTATTAAAGCAAACTACTTATGTGAAAGAAAATATGTGGTATGCTATGTCTAGTTAGGTGAATAAGGCTGGATCTACACTGCACTTACACTATATCCCAGGATCTGATCCCAGATTATCTGCTTATCCCAGTTTGTCTGGCAGTATAAACTCATATAATGCAGTTCAAAGTAGATAATTTGGGGTCAATGTAGATCCAGTCTTAGAGAGAGGTAGAGACTCAAAAGGAAGTGAAATCAAACCTTAGAAGACCAGTCTGTGACAAGGTTGGGGGACCTCTTCAGTTGAAATCCAACCTCAACTTCAGAGAGACTCTGGGGGTATGTATTTAGTGTGTGCAGGACCCAAAGCAAAAGTTTGCAGACAAAAATACCAACACTAACTACCTGTTTCTACTCCTTTTGTCTCTAAATGGCACATCATTACTTGCACAAATATGGTTTCACGTTTCTTTACTTTGACAATATCATGATTCAAACAGCATGAATGCAGAGGACAAGCAAACTCCCATCATACCTCATATTTCTTCACTACATGGCAACAGCTCTGTTTGTCACATAACTTTAAAGTAGATCTAGGGACCTCATCACATGGGGAAAATTCCCCATCGTAAAACTCTTTGCCCAGTACAGACAGCACAGAGCCTGCCAGATCTCATCACATGACATATAGCTGCTTCTGGAGGGGCTCCATAATGCCTGCGTTGGAGAAGTGTTCCATGAGGGGAATTCTGAACATGTGAGACTACCCATATTCTGATAGAAAATAATGGAGACAGCACAGGGACATGCCAGAAAGGTATGCTTTCCAGCGTGTGATGGGCAAGTGGGTGATGCAGGTGGTGTGAGTGATGTGGGGTGTTGGGTAACAGATTTGCCCTGCTACTCACAATTTGCCCCACTGCCCTACAGATTCCTCCATCATCCCACACATCAAAGACCTCCATGAGATCCTAGGTCTGGTGGTGGAAATATCAATCTCTCTGATTCCTGTGAGAAACTCCCCCCGTCCAAATAGCAGCTGCCAAATTATTGATTGTTTGACCATGCTAGAACATAAGATGCAGTGTAATTCAGCACTCAACTATATTGCACCACTACAAGCACATGCGCCCATAGGGAAAGCCATAATTCAGATGGCAAGGCATAAAACATGGGACTATATTTCTCTGGGCCCACACTGTGCACCCTTAGGGTATACAAGGGAGTACTCAGTCTGAGAAGCTGTGAAGAAACAGCACTTTGTAAACAAAGATTCAGTACACATATACTGGGATAATAAAAGTTAATAAAATTAGATTGTTGGAAATCTGGATTTTAATTAACTTTATTTGTTTATTGTGTCAGAAGCAAATTGAGAATACAGAAATAATGTATAGAAAAACCACAAACAAAGTTAAAAACTTGGCATTAAACTTTATTCAACTGAATAATAGAAATAAACTTTCATGGTGGTGGTAAGAGTCCCAATTCTTTTAGCCTTCAAGACATTTCACCAATTAGAATTATTATTTTGCTTGAAATATTGCATATTATGACATTTTACATTGTGACCTGAAATTTCTGAGTTTTCCCAGAAATGAACAATATACTGGTGTGAGTTATCCCTACTGTAAAGGGAAGAGCTTTGGAACTGGCTGGCATTGAATGGGAAAAAATATACCTTTACACTTTTGGACCTCATTTGTTGACACAGATACCTACATCTTTGGACTTTGAGAATTATGATGAGAGCTCGCACTTCAGCACAGCAATAATTATTGATCAATCTGTCTTTCATGCCCCTAAAAGGCATGAAAGACATAAAAGTACAACTTTTCATTTGAAAGTCCTCCCCATTTACATCATGTGTCATTCTGTCTCCCCCTTCCATCCCTGATGTACAGGTTGAGCATCCCTTGTCCGAAATTCCAAAATTTGAAATACTCCAAAATCCAAAAATATTCACTTGAATGACTGAGAAAGTGACACCTTTGCTCTCTAATGCAGAATTTTCCAACTATTTGTTGCAACATGTTAATGTGCCGGGTACAGTATGTACTATGTAGGTGCGTTGCATGAAGGTAATGAACAACCTTTGATCTATGTAAAATAAATCATGTATATTTTAAAAATATATAAATGAAAGCTTCTCACAAGATATGATGTGCCCCCATACATTTCATTATTACAAGTTATGCATGCGTCTGTATATATTATAAGACAGTGGTTCTCAACCTGAGGGTCTCCAGATGTTTTGACCTTCAACTTCCAGAAATCCTAACAGCTGGTAAACTGGCTGGGATTTCTGGGAGTTGTAGGCCAAAACATCTGGGGACCCACAGGTTGAGTACAAGGGGCTTGGTTTAACCTCTGGTTTGCTAGTAAAACTGAATTACTGTGTTGCGAAATGATACATGTCTAGAAACATGGGTCATCATCACGAAATGTTTGGGGAGCTCTGCTCTAATAGTTTCATTATACAAAATATTGTATAACATTGCTTGTGTCCCCTTATATGTATATAAAGCATACACAAATTTCTTATGTAAAGGAGGTTTTTATCTCCATTATGTACATATACGCAAATACAGGTATTCCAAAATCCCAAATCCAAAATTCTTCTGCTCCCAAGCATTTCAGATAAGGGAATATGCAACCTGAATAAGCAACTTTTTCAGAAACCTTTAATGGTCTTCCTTCTTTATACTGAATCTGCATAAAACCTATTCCCCCCACCCCGGCGCTGCCTCCCTTGTGTGCGTACACATCTAAACCTGTATTACGCTTACTCAAAGGGTGGAGATCTCAGAGGCAGACCAAGAGAAACCTCCGCGTCAGGCAACCCCACTCTTTTGAGTGGGAATGGCAGGGAGCACTTTGATGGGAGTAATCCATCTCCATTGCTGTAATGACCATTCCCATTAATCGGCCATAAACTAATAAAGTAAGCACTTTCCCCTCTGCCACCCCCCCACCCTTCCAAACTTCATTAAGTCTTTAGTACATTAATATGTCTTACTTAGTGTCTGTTAAGCCTCTTTTTCTCTGCGTACCTGATGAAACACCTCCCTGGGGACAGCTGAAGCCTTGACAGCTCAGGCCTCAAGTTAGAAGCCATCTCCAGGCCTCGTTGTTACGGCAACACCATCCTTGCTTGGGGGGGGGGGGGGCACCAGTCAAAGGAAGGGGGAGGACCATCAAAGAGCCGCTACACACCTCCAAATTAAATTTGCGATGCCAGGCATCAGATGGGCCCACAGCCAGAGATTAATTTGCCTGATCAAGTTATAAAGAGTGCTGAGGCTGGTAATCAATCTTGTAGCTGTCAGGGAGATAGGCAGAGGTATTAACCTGGCAGGGCTCATGGAGACGTAGGCCTCTTTAATTCTTTTCACCATGACGATCATTTTCCTGGCTCGCTTTATTTGGTGGCTGTGGCTATGGAAAGTGAGGCTGAGTTTGAAGGCTTCCCGCCATTCAGAAAATACAGTATGATCTCTTCATCCATAGGGCCAGCATTTGCAGTTTAATTTATCAACTTCTGGCAAAATACCATATTTGTTTGAATCTAAGATGACATTGATTAGACTGGCCAACATGCACGCATTGTGTCGCCTCAGATATTAGCCCTCTTTCTAGGAATATTTGACCAGTTTTCTCTTATCGGCTCTAACTTTTGCGATACAGAACATATGTCATCGACCCTTCTTCATCTGCTTGTTCATTAAAAAAAACATTTTATGTGTGTCAGGAGCGACTTGAAAAACTGCAAGTCATTTCTGGTATGAGAGAATTGGCCGTCTGCAAGGACGTTGCCCAGAGGACGCTCGGATGTTCTTGATGTTTTACCATCCTTGCGGGAGGCTTCTCTCATGTTCCCGCATGGGGAGCTGGAGCTGACAGAGGGAGCTGATCTGCGCTCTCCCCGGGTTGTATTCGAACCGTCAACCTTCAGGTCAGCAACCCAACCTTCAAGTCAGCAGTCCTGCTGGCACAAGGCTTTAACCCATTGTGCCAACCATGATAACTTTATCTAAGAAACTAGAGCTGATGTGGTCTATCAAATGCAACTTCCTGAATGAATGCTCTACATAACCCCAGGAACAGGACTAAAAACTAAGACAGCAAGAAAAAAATATTTAAAACCCAATTGTAAGGGCCCTTCCAGACAGGCCCTATATCCCAGGACCTGATTCTAATTTTTATGCTTTAATCTGGATTATATGAGTCCACACTGCCAGATAATCTGGGATAAACAGAAAACCAGTATTTGATCCCTTGATGGAACATATTGGTTGGATTTGTAACTGTTTCTATTTTAATAGAACTGTTTTTGTTTCTGTCTTATGATGTTGTGTTATTATGTTTACTACGTTCAAGTTGTTGTATGATGTTTTTGACAATTGACTATTTTTGCACACATGTTGGAAACAGCCCTGAGTCCTCTTGAGGAAATGGAGCAGTATATAAAGTTTATTATTATTATTATTATTAAACTTAGGATCAAATCCTGGGATACAGGGCCTGTCTGGAAGAGCCCTATGACATATCCCATTTTTAGAGATATTTTTGGGGCTTTATTTCAATAGGATTTGTTATTATCCAGGGTTTTGCGTATCCACACAATGTCTAGGAGTATATATCTTGCAGATACGGGGGTCGTACTGTGATTCTATATTATTATGAAGTCTGTTTTATTTAGATCACTGTTTTCTACTCAATTGTGATCAAAGGAAGGGATTGGGCATCAAAGCCTGATATTTCTTCCTCACTTCTTTTCCCCCCAAGGTTGCCTGTGCACAATTGGCACAAGATTAGTTTACTTTCATCACCACATTTTAAGAGTTAAATGAGCAATGAAAGATAAGTAAAGGTGCGGTCTTTTTATTCATAGCTTATGGGGAGATGGTTGTAAATATGGAACATGGTATTCCAGGTTGATTAAACTTTTGTACATGCTTGATTAATCCAGGGGTAGTAGTTTATTGCCAAAGCCTGGGAATAGATGGTTGTACTGATACAAAGGTTAATTAGGAATTAGAAATAATTAATGAGGTGTCTCATGCTAACTCAGGCAGAGGTATTGAATTAGTGTTGTTATGGAATGTAGCAACCGTAGGAACACATATATCTAGACTAGCTAAGGCTATTAATATTGTACAGCCTTCCCCAAATTGCAGTCTTTCGTCTCTCCCCCCCCCCCATGTGACCCACCTTTTATGCTTTTAAGCATTTTCTTAAAAGCTGAGATATCACAATGGCTGCATTAGCTTGAGTGTATGTAACATGGAATTTTTAAAATAATTCTCCCCATTTAAGGGAATATTCTAAAAGGAATTGGGCAATCAATATCCAATACCTATGTCTACTCATGCTCTTGTTCCTCTCACAGTTTTGTTCCTCTTGAAGGCCTCTGTATCTTCCTATGGGAGCAATGCATTTTGCAGGAGGAGATGAAAAGCTACAAAAGGAACACTAAATGAGAAGGCTGGGGAAACACTGTGTGGAAGTACATGTGTAATATGTTGTTTCTTCCTTAATCTTGTAAACAAGACAACACACCCTTGACAGAGGTTGCAAATATCTTCGTAATTTTATTCTGCTGGTATCACAGGAGGCTTTGCCATAAACATGTGAATGTAATGTGTTGTTGAAGGCTTTCACGACTAGAATCACTGGGTTGCTTTGAGTTTTCCAGGCTGTATGGCTATGTTCCAGAAGCATTCTCTCATGACGTTTTGCCACATCTATGGCAGGCATTCTCAGAGGTGGTGACCTCACAACCTCTGAGGATGCCTGCCATAGATATAAGCAAAACATCAGGCAGAATGCTTCTGAAACAACCTGGAAAACTCACAGCAACCCACGTGAAAGTAACTTTGTGGGTACATGGTTCTGAATGGCCTTAGAGCCTTTCGGTAGGAACAGGTAACATTCCTTTTATATCCACATGTTTATGAATTGGAGTCCTGAACTCTCTAGCTCAGCGCTTCTCAAACTAGCTGAAGTGATAAAGACAGTGATTTCTGTTCAATGTGCCAGGGACTGGCTCTGTATTTTTGTCGTAGTATTGTTGAGTTTGCATACTTTCCTGGAAATTTGCTGTACACTGAAAGCCAATGGGTCCTGGACCAGTACCACTTCATGGACCAGTACTGATCTGGATGACAATGTAGTGGTTTGAGTATTGGACTACTACTCTGGAGATCAGGGTTCAAATGCTTCTGAGCTATGGATACCCACCAGGCAAGTTACACTATCTCAGGACCTCATCCAATGAGGGGTGTGTGTGTGGAGGAAAGCGGAGGGAACTGTCTTACTTCATTCCCTCCTGTTGAGGTCTGTCTTCTGGGATGGCCAGCCATCCCATGTCCTTTCCCGTCTTTCTCCCACTTTCCCCTGCTTGTCCCCATTTAGTGTAGCACCCGACTCCTCAGAATGCATTCTGGGCTCTGTTTCCATGTGCTGAGGAAATAGAGTCCCACTGGAAGTGTGATCGTGTGATCACCGTCGTAAAACTCCTGGGGGAATCCTTTTCTGAAGCCCGTGGAAATGGAGCCCAGAATCCGTGGGATGAAGTACTCTGCCTTGAAGGCACACAACTCTCAGTTATTCCAGTAACCTGAGAAGTATTCCACAGCACTACTTCCTCAGGCTCTCTGATGCCCAGTATAGGCAATGGTGAGTCTTTCTGGGAGGTACTGTCCAACATCTGTGTAATTTCCACTTGTCCTCTAGGCAATTCTTGAAAGTTCCAGATACTCTCATCTCTGATTGGAAAGCAACAACAATCACAACTTTCTTTATATCCCGCCTTTCCCCCCAAAATGAGACTCAAGGCTGTTAATTGATACCAAAGGCAACACTTTGGAGTGCCGCAGGGCTCCGTCCTGGGCCCGGTTCTGTTCAACATCTTTGT
>NC_085843.1:231980045-232175045 GCF_035594765.1 Anolis carolinensis
TTGACATACTTCCTGGAATTTTGTGCCTCGCTCACCATTCCTTTGCTTTAACCTCTTTTACATAGTTTTTGTACCTTGGCAGAGATACCTTTTTGTACCTTGGTGTGTGTGTGTGTGTGTGTATGAGGGGACTATAACACAATGGGACATTTGGGCACTGTCAGACTCTTTCCAAGTCAGCTCTGTTCTAGTGGCAGATGGTCTCTCCCCAAATTGGATGTCTCCTCATCCTGCCAAACCACTCCTGCTGCACCTTTTCTGTGCTCCACTCACTAGAAGTCTTTTTAAATGCTTGATTTCTGTTTCGCACAGAACTTTGGAAATATTACTTTTTGAGACTGTAACTAGAATCCTCCCCTGTCCACATATCAAGTGGATAGGTACAAATATGATGCTTTCTTCTCCCGGCCCTCCAAAGACTATTTACTGTTTCCATCAGATCCCCTATTCCAGGGGCATGGCTGCTCCAAATACCAAAAAACCTTCATACCAACAGGGCTCTTTGTATATGAGTCAAACAACTGCTTTGCTTTGATTGGAAACTGGTAGCTGCCGTGTTATTTTTCCTGCAGTACAATCAGGGTTAAATTCCCTTTGATTTCCTGGATGAACCCTTCATCTTGTGGATGGAGCCTACTGCTCATCGTGTCTCAGCTATTGGAAACATGGTATAGCTTGATGTAAGCTGCTCCAAGTTCTTTCAGAGAGATGAGGCGGGGTATAAATAATAAAATTCATTGTGTTGTCGAAGGCTTTCATGGCCGGGATCACAGGGTTGTTGTATGTCTTTCGGGCTGTGTGGCCATGTTCCAGAAGCATTCTCTCCTGACGTTTCGCCCACATCTATGGCAGGCATCCTCAGAGGTTGTGAGGATCCTCACAACCTCTGAGGATGCCTGCCATAGATGTGGGAGAAACGTCAGGAGAGAATGCTTCTGGAACATGGCCACACAGCCCGAAAGACATACAACAACCCAATAAAATTCATTATTATTTATTATATTATTATAGCTGGATCCAACTTCGTAACTCAGACAATTTTGGAAGAGTGACAGTTTGCCAAAAGAGTCTGAAATGTAAAAGCTTTCTTTTAAAATGATGTGCTAGCAGGTATTTTCTGCAAATGCAAGTAGATCACTAGGTACCACTTCTGCGGCAAGGTTACGGCATTCCATGCAGTCATGCTGGCCTCATGACCTTGGAGGTCTCTACTGACAACACTGGCTCTTTGGCTTAGAAATGAAGATGAGCACCAACCCCCAGAGTCAGTGATGACTAGACTTAATGTCAGAGGAAAACATTTACCTTTACCTAACAGGTATCTACCAAGCAAATGCCTGCATAAACATTGCACCGTTTGACACATTAAGCCTTACTGCTATATTTATTTTTTATTTTCTTTTTAAAAAACCCAGATCATTACAATAAAATAAAACACAGGATTCTGATAGGAATGTTTCAGGTTTTATGCCATTTTCTTACCATCCCTCAGGCTTTCTGCACTAAAAAGAAAGTCATGAAAAAGAACATGAAACAACAAGAACACTGTGATGAGTAATGACACTGGATTGCTTATTAAATAGCTATAAGGAGCAAAGATAATTGGTTGCTTTGAAGTTCTGGTAGGAAGTAGGTTGAGGGAATATACAGAAAACGGAAAGGATAAAGGTAAGACAAGGAAATACAGTAGAATGTTGGATAAGCGAATATGTTGGATAATAAGGAGGGATTAAGGAAAAGCCTAGTAAACATCAAAATAGGTTATGATTTTACAAATTAAGCATCAAAACATCATGTTACAGAAAATATTTGACAGAAAAAGTAGTTCAATACGCAGTAATGTTATGTTGTAATTACTGTATTTACGAATTTAGCACCAAAATATCACAATATATTGAAAATATTGACTACAAAAATGCATTGGATAATTCAGAACGTTGGATAAGCAAGTGTTGGATAAGTGAGACTCTACTGTAGTAATTGCATTGATGCTGTTTCTTATCATTTCTGCTCTTAATTCAATTTACTATTGATTGTTTGACAAGGTCCTAGCTTTTATTAACTTTTGGAATTGTTCTTGGGAAGTTTTGCATGTTTTTCTCTATTATTTGCATTTTATTTTTGTATTTTTAAAAATTAAACCATGCATTCAGTTCCCAGGACCTTCTGATATAGCTAAATTGGCTGTTTTGGGGGTATTGTACTATGAGGAATCTAACATGGTTGCTACTTATCTTCTCTGGTTTGTCCTTTGGGTTGTCACGGACAGGAACACCCACTGACTCTAGTGGCATTGCCATGTTGCAACGTGTTTGTGACGCCGCTGATAATGATGAAAAGGAAGTATAGAACCTAAGACCCTAGCTTAATAAAATGGTAACAACTATATAACACATATAGTGGAATCCCTGGTGGCGCAGCGTGTTAAAGCGCTGAGCTGTTGAACTTGCAGACCGAAAGGTCACAGGTTCGAATCCGGGGAGCGGAATGAGCTCCCGCTGTTAGCCCCAGCTTCTGCCAACCTAGCAGTTCAAAAACATGCAAATGTGAGTAGATGAATAGGTACTGCTTCAGCGGGAATGTAACAGCGCTCCATGCAGTCATGCCAGCCACATGACCTTGGAGGTGTCTACAGACAATGCCGGCTCTTTGGCTTAGAAATGGAGATGAGCACCAACTCCCAGAGTCGGACATGACTGGATTTAATGTCAGGGGAAAACCTTTACCTTTACTAGTCAGCCCTCCATATCCACAGATTCAACAATCCATTCTCCAAACAAGAGTTCCCAAAAGCAAACTTTGATTTTGCCATTTTTACAAGGGACATTATTTTGTTATACCATTGAATATACTGTGATTTGAGCATCCACAGAGATCCTGGAAAGAAACCCTATCAGATACCAAGGGCTCACAGTATTTGAGGCCAATCCTATGCAGAGGAGAAAGGTTATCACTATAACCCACCAATTACCACTAGAGGGGGCTATGTGCTGTGATAGGCGTTTTTAAGGGAAGGAGAGTGGAATTTAAAAACTCTCATATTAATCTAGCAATCTGAAGAGCCATCATAGTTACAGTCTTTATAAACACATCCTGAAAGGATGGAGAAAACTTCATTTTACCACTCTTTAAGCACTTTGAGGATAAGGTGGTTAAAACATCTGGGCTAGCTAATCTAAATCAAGTGATCCTAACTCCAGTGGGAGCTTGAATATATGCTATATAGAAGAGCAAGGGAAAATTACAGCTTGAAGTCTGTATGTACCAAAGTAGGAAATTCACAACTCTTGATTTTGAGTCCAGGCCAGATTATCACAAGAATATGTTAATGATGCCGCAGAGACCAATGTCAGCCAAATCATCCTGGAAACGTCCACAAATTCATCTCATCCATCAGTTAAATTCAGTCTCTGATTAATAGCTGAACTTTTCTCCTTAACTACTCTGCAACTCATCAAACACCTGTTTTTCCTGAATTTGAGTACGGTGATATGCTAACTTTTCCAGGCTCCAAAGCCAAGGGCTGCCATGGAATATAGTGGCCAGGCATTCCTTCATCTCAAAGTGCCAAATCTGTACTGTTTGGATATGCTTCACTACATTTTGGAACGGGCTGCTGCCAACACATTTGCACATAAAAGCTCACCTCCCACTCAATCTTTGCTAAGTTTCATCTATCTTAGAAATGTTTGGTTAGGTATTTGTGGGAGAAGTGGAATAGTTTGTATTGTATTTTCCACGAGGTTATATTTGTTGGAGACTATAATTAAAGAGGAAAAGGCAAATTGAGCCAATAAAAAAAGCTGCTTGTTTTGCTTTATAAGATGAGTCATTAAGTGTAGTAAAGGACAGAGACATCTTTTAACTTCTAGACTACTGCCTGAATTTGTTCAAGTGGGGTTTTTTTGCATATGAAACTCTACTATGCAATAGGGATTTTAATCTGTAAAGTGTTGTTTTTGTGAAAGCAAATTACAATTTCTAATATATCTGATTCAAGATGGATTATCAAGCTTATCCAAGTATCTGAATCCATTTAGCCTATGTCAATTCCTCAAATATTACCATTTCCATGATAAAGAACACTTTGCCATAAATGGTGCCAGCTTTATGGTATTTTCTCGCTGTTATCACTGTAGCACCTTGGAAATATTCATCTTATCTCTGAAATGCATAGCCTATAGATTCTTATCTGTTTGTACCTCTCTGGGGAAAGGCAATGCAGCTTAGTGGTACATGTTGCATATGTATAAGGCTGGATCTACACTGCCATATAATCCAGACTATCAAAGTAGATAATTCAAATTATCTGGTTTGAACTGGATTATATGGGTCTACACTGTCATATAATCCAGTTCAAAGCAGATAGTCTGGATTTCATATGGCCCTGTAGATGGGGCCTAAAATCTCAACATCTCTGTTTAAAGTAGAGATGGGAAAACTTTTGGTCCTCCGGATGTTGCTGTGTTATCCCTTCCATTATCTCTGATCACCACCATAGTAGTTGGATCTGATGGGAGTAACAGTGGTTCTCAACATGGGGTCCCCAAATGTTTTTTGCCTTCAACTCCCAGAAATCCTAACAGCTGGTAAACTGTCTGGGATTTCTGGGAGTTGTAGGCCAAAAACATCTGAGACCTCAGGTTGAGAACCACTGAGTTAGAAGATGGCATGAAAGATCTTCTGCTAGTTAGAATAGACCAGGGGTCCCCAAACTTTTTAAACAGGGGGCCAGTTCACAATCCTTCGGACCATTGGAGGGCCGGACTATAGTTGGCCACCAAGCAATAACAACAACAACAACAACAACAACAATAAAGAGAGTTGGAAGAGACTCTTTGGGCCATTGAGTCCAATCCACTTCTGCCTTTGGGCACCAAAAGCACAAGCAAAGCACCCCTGACAGATGGCATCCCAGCCTCAAAGTTAATAATAATAATAATAATAATAATAATAATAATAATAATAATAATAAAGGCCACCCTACTGGATCTGCGCGCATCACCCGAAAATACATCACACAGTCCTAGAAACTTGGGAAATGTTTGACTTCTGATTTTGTGATACGAAATCCAGCATGTTTATCTTGTTTGTGTCATACAATAATAATAATACAGTAATAATTGGAAGAGAAGAAGAGAACCCTTGGGTCATTTAGCCCAACCCCCTTCTTTTGTGCTGTGGGGGCCAGATAAATGGCTTCGATGGGCCGCATGTGGCCCCCGGGCCTTAGTTTGGGGACCCCTGGAATAGACAATACAAGGTTAGATGGACAAAGCGATTCTCCTGATATAAGGCATTTGACTGTTTTTCAATAAAATCTTGTACTCTCGACTAATTGTATGTTTGTAAATACAAAAAAACCCTTTTGTCCTTGGCAAAAACCAAAGCAGCTTCTTATGAAGCATACATTTCAAACGGAGAGCATTACAGAAAAATACCTCCGAATGGAGCTATGCAAAATTAACTGTAATTTAAAGATTCTTTATGAAATTTTCCTGATATGAGGCTTTTGTAACTGTTACACCAAAGAAATTGGACAAGGACATCTTCAAATGCCTTTCCTCCATCTGCACAGAGGTCCCTTCTGCACTGCCATATAAAATCCAGCATTTCTGCTTTGAATTGGATTATATGGCAGTGTAGACTCATATAATCCAGTTCAAAGCAGATAATATGGATTATCTGCTTTGATCATCTAGATTATATGGCAGTGTAGAAGGGGCTTCAGATCACTTGGGATCATTTTCTCCTTGTAATGCAAAACAATATCCGGAATGGAAAGAATAGTTTGGTTGTTCATGGCCATGATCCTTACAGTCCTTACAAGCATTTATATGCCACAGGCATGGCTAACTATTTGTAATTGTCTAAGGCCCCTCCTACACTTCCATATAATCCAGATTATCAAATAATTCACATCTGCTTTGATTATATTTATTTATTTATTTACCATATTTATACCCTGCCTTTCTCTATCCTGAAGGGCACTCAAGGTAGCTTACATATGGTAATTATTCAATGCCTTAAACACATACAAAACATAAGCTTAAAATAAATTGAATTAAAATTAATACATATTAAACATTTAAAAACATTACATTCAATAAATAAAATACTCTTTACAGAAACTTCAGTCTAAGGCCATTCCGTAGTCATTGCACATATTCCAATTCTATTATTGCACTTGTATGAATATTATATGAATCTACACTGCCATATAATCCAGTTCAAAGTAAATAATCTGGGTTTTATATGGCAGTGTAGAAGAGGCTCTAGTTCTTTCCCATTTTAAAAAGCAGTATTGCTCATTACTGTTTAACTATATGTTCTAAGCATTGTACATTACAGTAAAGTTTATATTCAGAGTGCCAAGATTGTGGCCAATGCTGACAAATATACATTGCTTGTACCAGCAGCTCATATTTCTATTTTAAATTAAATATGCATTTGGCTACTTTTTCCCAAAGTACTTCTCCTTAGCCATTTGTTTTTCAAGTGTGTTTGAAAAAAAAATTTTTTTTTTCAGAAAGAACAAAATTAGAATATGCTTCACTTGTTGATTTTCAGATTCTGAAGCTCTGCTAAAAGGGGAAAAAGTTTGTTTAATATAAATCCAAATCTCAATCATGCCAATCACAGCTACAAACTTTACCTTGAAGACTCGTGCAGCTTTATTTATACACTTTCTCAGGAGACCTTAATGGCCTTTGCATATGTCAGCTCAGTTCACAGTGGAATAGACCCTTGGTGCATGACTCAGAAGATAATCTTGTTCAATAAAGGGGGGAAATGCTCAGTAAACATAAATGCAGGAAGAAGGGGGAGAAGCTACATTCTGAGGTCAGGGGTTAATGCTTATAGAGCTACTAGTACAAGCAACTAGGAAAACAAGGGTTTTAGCCACTGATAAATGAAACCCCCAGGGAGCTGATCACAGCAATGCCGGGAAAGGAAGTCCCAGGAAGAGAGAGTGGCAGGGTAAACACGCTGATCCCTCCCGACTGGGTCACTCACCTGAGTCCTGAATAAGGTAGATTTACAAAGAAGGGAGCAGTAATATTAGCTAAGGTTGTCTGATTGCTGATAGAGGCAGCATAGCAGACAGGAATTCAACAAGTGCAACTGGCCCCAATACTTGGCATATCACACCTGCTGAATTCCTACCTGCTGTGCAGCTGTTAGAGCAGAAGTAAGGAATAATGGCCCTCCAGTTGTGGTTTTACTGCAGTTAGAAATGTTATTTGCTGGATTTTAAACGGAAAAGCAAGTTTTGAGCTATAGATAGCAAATTTGTGGTTTTCCGGATTATGTTGTTGGAATTCAACTCTTATTAATACCAGCTGGTATAGTCAATGATGATGGGAAGTATGGTCCAGCAACATGTGGAGAATAATAGGTCACCCTAGTCCTGTATTAATTGATGTGGGTAATTCCTTTTTAAAAACATTTCCTTCATATTAATGCTAGTTTATTATTATATATTTTTTAATTGTTAGCTCTCATAAGCAATATTTATTGTGGAAATGTGAAATATAAATTTCCTGAACCAGCTGTGATTTAACTGATACAACTGTTTTTTTTTTATAACCAAAGTGCAAATCAAAAAACCAGGAAATTAAAGAACATGGATATACCCTCCTGTCTTAAAGAAATGAGTGTTTGAAGAGGTGATCAAAGTCTTTCCTGAGATAATTTATTTATTTATCATATCAGAAGCGAGGGTACAGCTGTCATGTATTTAAAAACACAAACAAAGTTAAAAACCTGGCATGATACCAAATGTCCCTTGACCAGTAGTTGGCCACTTGGGGTGCCTCTGATGTTGCTATAAGAAGGTCCTCCATTGTGCATGTGCCAGGGCTCAGGCTGCATTGTAATAGGTGGTCTGTGGTTTGCTCGCATGTTGTGGACTTCACTTTGTGGCCCCATTTCTTAAGGTTGGTCCCACATCTTGTGGTGCAGTCTGTTCAGTGCCTTCCAAGTCTCCCGATCTTCTGTGTGCCCAACAAAATATGACAATTAAAAACACATATCTATAACTAAAAACAATGATACAACAATCAAATAAAATAAGCAATTAAAACATAACATACAATAAAACACATAATGACTAAGTAAAATGAGGCAATGATACAAAATAGTAAAATAGTAAGCTCCCACCACCCTACAGAAGGGAGAGAGAGTTTAATCTATGCTGACGATCGTGCCATCACCGCCCAAGCAGGAAGTTTTGAAATGGTTCAAACATTAAGTGCTCTTATTGCCTATTACAGGGAAAAACAGCAGATTCCTAATCCATCTAAAACACAGACGTGTGGTTTTCACCTTAAGAACAGACAAGCATCTCGAGCTCTGAGAATTACTTGAGAATAAATTCCACTGGAGCATTGCAGCACACCAAAATACTTGGGAGTTACCCAGGACCGTGCTCTGACTTACAAGAAGCACTGCTTGACTATCAAGCAAAAAGTTGATGCTAGAAACAATATCATTAAAAAGCTGACTGGCACAACCTGGGGATCCCAACTAGACTCAGTGAAGACACCTGCCCTTGCGCATTGCTACTGTGCTGCTGAGTATGCATGCCCAGTGTGGAACATATCTCACCACGTTAAAACAGTGGATGTTGCTCTTAATGACACATGCTGCATTATCACAGGATGTCTACGCCCCACACCGCTGAATAAATTATACTGTTTAGCCGGTATTGCAGCACCTGACATCAGCTGGGAAGTAGCAGCCAATAATGAAAGGACTAAGGCAGTGACATCTCCAGCCCATCCCCTGTTTGGATATCAGCCAGCACGCCAACGCCTTAAACCAAGAAATAGTTTTCTAAGATCTACAGAGATACTTCTGAGATCATAACGTAAGCAGAAATTATTTTAAAAGATGCGCACCACCACCACCACCTCAATCTCTGTTCTTTTCCCCAAGTTAATTATTCCGATGGACACCTCTAGCACTGAAATGCTCCATTCATGTGTCCACATAAACATCCACACATTCCTGTTGTTTCATGTTTCTTGTTTCTTTGTGTGGTGGCAAGTTCTATGGACAGCTAAACTGCTTTGTTTGTGCTTTTATTTGGGTGAGAAAGAACTGAAAAAAACTAGGAAATGTTGTCTAGCCTGATGTTTTTTTTATTTCATTTATGATATGAATAAAACATATGACTTGTGGCACTTACCATCCTTTAAAAGATGCTCCAAACTGAAAGGACGTCAAACAGCAATCCCCCTCTTACAAATTTAGACAGTGTTAAGTGTAATGATGCAGATGGTTCAAAATATTATTCTTATAATTGCAGAGTGAAATCTGAAATTTTGTTTGGGAACAGGCACCCAAACTGGTTAAAAGTTTTTACGATCGTCTTTTCTTTTGTCCCTTTGGGTGATATATCAAGTTTTGTGAGTATACGGCTTTGTACAGCATAAGACAAAGACAGTATGTAGATTTTACAGTATAACAGACAAACAAATGGACTGCAAATTATAGTATAAATCTACGGTAAGACAAGGGTGGTGAGATTCATGTGGATCACCAAGGAATGCTGGATTGCAATCCATACTGGCAAGGGCTGCTGGGACTTGCAGTTCTACAAAATCTGGATGTCCACATGGATCTCATCTCTGAGGCGATGCATAACACTGAAGCAAACAGCAGGCATACACATTTCAACCATCTCCATCAGTAATCATAGACAAAACAGCAGCCAACCACTATTAATTATGGACCAGCCTAAGAAAGGAAATCATTGTTTATATACCATAATACTATGCTAACACTAATTTATCTCTAAAGGCTGATCTAGAACTAGAACTCTCTTGACATTAAACCAAGCAGGTTGTGTACCCTGAAATGCAGATAATCTATCTAGTAGACCTTTTAATATGGCAACAGATAGTACTTTGAAACATCTTCACATGTTCAGATGAACTTTCTGTGTTGACATTCTGTTTCTCAGAACAAGATTTGTGTAAAGATACAGCTATGTACAGCTCTGAATCCATAGTCATTTGCATGCATACATGTGTTTCTCAGTGCTGCTAAGCAGCAGTTCATTGAACCAGAACATTCCTGCCTGGTCATGGGGGTGAAGCTACAGGAACAGGCACATCATGTAGGAAAAGCCAGTAGCACTAAGAATTTAAGAACTGGAAAACAGTAGAAGAGATCAAAGTTTACCAAATGTCCAGTGATCCAAATACTAAAGTGATCCACAAGGAAATGGCAGAGCGTATTCTTCACAAAACATAACAACCTGCCAGTTATTTAAATTGTAAATGTGGTGAAACATGGGCACTGGATACAATCTTGCAAGGACCTTAAAGGATTTGTGATGGAATTAACAGTGATTTCCGAGTATAGGAGTCAGTGCCTGAACAGGCACCACTTAATACATTCCAAGGCATTAACTAACCAAACTGCTACCAGTCCCCCATCCCGTCGCACAAAATCTGTATCTAGTTTGTATTAGCATTGCACTGAGAGAGCAGCTCAGTTACAGATGAATATTGTCTAAAGAAACAATGGCAGGGAAGAGGTTAACTAGTTTTGCTGTTAGCAGGATAATAGGGTTCCTTAATGGGGTTTGAAGGAGATGCATAGGATAAACAAAGCAAACAGAGAATTAAGGGGATGAGTAACTGCCCTGCTGTCTACAACTCCTAATCCCTCCTGGGCTGGCCTTGGGAGCCTGAGGTTACAGGATTAGCAACATTTAGAGACAGAAAACATATCCACAGAGCCTGAGCCAGAATTCTATGAAATGTGCCCACATCTAGGCTAATAATAATAATAATAATAATAATAATAATAATAATAATAATAATAATAATAATACCCCACCTCTCCTCATGGCTCGAGGCACTGTACAACACAGTTAAAACATCCAAATAAAACACAATACCATAAAAATCCATATACGTACGAGTATTAAGATACATAGTACAAATTAAAACAGAATACTAATAGAATGTAAATTTAAAATTCATAATGTATGGTTGCAAGTTCTATCTGTACTTGTTTTCTCTGAAGGCAGATACTAAAAAATAGCAATATGATTCCATTTTTCTCTTTGCAATATAGGAATTCAGGCTTTCAGAGTTTTGCAGGAAGATACATGCCACTGCCAGTGTTGAAGTAAAAGTCGATCAGTCTAGTCAGTTTACCTACATGGAACAAAGAAGCTAAGAGGCCTTTACCCCTTTCTCAGGCAGGAGGATATTTTGGACCTCTCTCTGAGCTATATTACACTAGGTATTTCACTAGAACTGGGACAGTTCTACTGAATATTCATGTTCTGAAGATTCAATCTTCGCAGATCTAATGGAAAGAGTGTCTGGCTAAGGATGACCCGTGAACTTCATGGCAGAATGAGAATCTGAACTTGGAATTCCCTGTTCCAACTGTGATTGCAGTGGTGAAAAAATATTTTTTTAAAATGTAGAAATGCATTCATGCAGATATTTCTTTCCTAAAGTTTTGTTTTGCCATGTTGTCTTATAATAAAAACCTCCCCAATATTAGGAGAGAACTCTGAAAATATGTTAGTGGAATGACTATGAATCTTGGATGAGTCCCTTGCTTCCCAGCATCTGTCATATGATATGATTGTGTACTTTAACTTACACTAAATTACCTACCGGTAGGTTCTGTAGCTCAGTAAAGTTTCATCTACCCATTAATTTCATTTTTTAATATATTTTTTGTTTTTTAAAAAGGAAATTAACATTCTTTGTTCAATCAGCTTTGCAATTAATATTCCTTCTAAATATTGCAAATGAATATTTTGAATCCAAATAAACAATGTTATGTATTTTCTTTGTTGGAAAATAAAATAAAGGTAGGAATATAATAATAATAATAATAATAATAATAATAATAATAATAATAACAACAACAACAACAACAACAACAACAACAACTTTATTCTTATAACCTGCCTCCATCCCCCCAAAGGGACTTGGGGTGGCTTACATGGGGACCAAGCCCAGAGAATCAAGTAACAGATATAAAATTAAAAACACAAGAATATAATTAAAACAGTTGAGCGATAGAATACATCAGTGAGCATCAAAAACTGAGAAGTGGGACTGTTAAAATTGCAAGAGAGGGGCAGGGTATGTGCAAAACACAGGACAATAGGGTCAGGAGTGGGGGTAAAGTGCTGGAATCAGGACAGTAAACAATTAGGGCTGGGCAGTGATACTATTGTTCGAAAGCACATTTAAACATCCATGTCTTCATGTCTTTGTGGAATGTGGACAGGGTAGGGGTTAATCTGATCTCCCTGGGGAGAGAGTTCCAGAGCTGGGGGGCCACTACCTAGAAGGCCCTTTTCCTCGTCCCCACCAGCCGTGTTTGTGACAGAGGTGGGAGAGAGAGAAGGGACTCCCCAGTAGATCTAGGAGCCCATGCTGGTTTGTAGGGAGAGATATGGTCACGAAGATAAGCAGGACCCAAAATATTAAGGGCTTTGTGGGTCATAACCTGCACTTTGAATTGAGACTGGAAAATTATCGGCAGCCAGTGTACCTGCTTCAGGAGTGGCATAGTGTGCTCCCTGTAACTAACTCCTGTTAACAACCTGGCCGTCGACCTTTGCACCAGTTGTAGTTTCCAGACCATCTTCAAAGGCAGCCCCACGTAGAGCACATTGCAGTAACCCAGTCTAGATGAAACTATATTTGAGCAAATCCTCTACAAGTGAAAGGCTTGATATTCAATCCCACTCGTCTCCAATTAAGAGAGCTCAGGTGATGTGACCTACACTGGTATAGCACAACCTTCACTAAATTTTAAAACCCATATAACAAAAGAATTGTGGTATATGGTGGTGCCATTAATTTTACAAATGCTAGATCGAAAACATGGGCCATTAAAAAAAAGTCATTTTAATGCTTATGAGCCCAAAACGAGAACAAATGTTTTCATTAAAAATAAAAAAAGGTCTAAGCCACTCCATAGAGATGAAAGAGTAATAAAAAGAATTAATTGCAGCTGCTTCTGACCAAAGATAACTACTCAAAAGAGGGGACCACAAACTAAAATATTTATTAAGGAACATACATTTGTGGGCTTTTATTTATTTCCTACTACAAGTAGGAGTAATTTTTTTTTAAAAAAAAACTAGAAATGATGGATGGAGTAGGAGAGAATATTTTTAACCTGGAAATAGAACTGCTGTTCCACCCCTGAAGTCATGAAGGGGTCCAGCTGTTATCAGTGAAGACAGTGTGAGGTTGCCAACAGTTCAATGGCCCTTCCTGTCTAAAAGAGTCATCTGCGGGTGTGCTTAGATGGCTTCTTATAGAGATTGATTTTGTAGTTGCTGCTTCCTTTTGACTCCAAAATAAAATAAACCAAGATCTGGGGTCTCTGGAAACACTCTGGGCACTTTATGGACATTTGGGATGCTGTGGGGTGCTTCCGTGGAATGAAGAGGGCTTGGGATAAGAGCCTGGTTTCTCAAAGGTTGATGGCCACATCCTTCCCTCCCACTCACTTATTGGAAGAGGGAAAAGATTGGTATTAAATTCCCCACCCCACTGTTTCCTGTTATTCAGATTAGCTGCTGCTTCTCAATCAAGTAAACTTGATGTCTATCAATTTCCAACTGATTTTTCTGGCAACTTGTCTCCTTTGGCCATCATTCCATATAACCACTTTCCCCAGTGACTGTTCTTTTATTTGAATATTAGGCAACAGGAAACCTCTATCTGGATTGATGTGTGAAAAAGTTACTTTCTTGAACTGCAACTTCCGTCTCTTTACCATGATTTAGTTTTTATTTATCCTGGAGAACCCCTGTAGTCTTTTCGGTTGGTGTCAAAGGCATGCCCATTTTGCACCAATTACATATTACACAAATATTCGAGGGTGTAACATTGTCCTTATCTCAGTTTCATCAAGTGAAGCAAAGAGTGACCCACTCTAAATCTTCCAGGACAATAGACTTGATTTGAATGGAAATTCCCATTATCCAAGCTTTCTCCTCATCTGCATGCTCTCTTGAATTCAGTACAAACCAAACATGTTACGATACATGAACTTAATTGAATTTCCTTCCTCCTACCAACTCCAGTCCCCTCCTCAGGTGAAAGGGGAAGAGAAAATCACCTGGTCCCACCCCATCAAATAAACTAACCAAGAAAAAAATGTCTAGATCACCATTAAAAAGTAAGGAACACAAAAGTATAGTGTTCAGAGGGTGACATTTAGTTTGGGGAAGACATCACCTATGATGCCTATAGGGTAGTACCTATCTTACAGGCTTGTTGTGACACAAAAATGGGCTCACCTCATGTAAATCAGACTTAATTCTTTTGAGAAAAGGTAATAATAACTTTTTTTTTGTACCCCGCCTCCATCTCCCCGAAGGGACTTGGGCGACTTACATATGGCACAAAGTGCCTAAAACAACACACAAAATAAACACACAGTACAATACAGAATAAAACCAGTAGTATATAAAACAACAATTTGAACTCAGAACAGCACCAAATAACCTATAGTGTCAGCTTTCGTAAAAACATGGCCGACTGTAAACAAGAAGAAGGGAAAGGGGCAGTGCAAGTTGTAGCTAAGGAACAAGGGCATGGGATGAAAGTGCTGAGCTGTATAATAGCGGGCCATTGGGTTGGTATATGATATGACGGAACAAAAGTTAAAATCCTCCTGAGATATGCTATTAGTGACTCTGTACTGGTATGGGTCCATCATACCTTGGCCCAGAAGCAGATGAAATGTTTTCCCTCAATGCCAACTGCTACTACCCTGACCATGAAGAAGAAGAGGTCCATTATGTCTTGGCCAGAAAGTGAATGTAAGGTCCTCCCTCAATGCCAAATGTCACTGCTGTGGCCTGAGAGGAAGAGAAGAAGAAACGGGTGCACTTCTGCCTTGCCTGTACCCAGCGATAGATGAGGCCTTCCTTCCATGCCAATGACCATTGCCCCAGCTAGGGACAGAAGAAGAAGACTTAATCCCACCCACCTACTGCCATCCCCTTTTCCATGTGTCTTCTTTAGATTGTAAACCTGAGGTCAGGAAACTGTCAAATTAATGATAGATATAGATAGATGGATGGATGGATGGATGGATATTAACAGACTATTGGCTCTTGCATCATCTCTCCTATACATCCCCCCATGTTTGAGTTGGCTGCAGAGAACTACATTGACCATAGTGTAGATCAGGCATGGGCAAACCTCAGCTCTCCAGTTGTTTTGGACTGCAACTCCCACATTTCCTAAAAGCCAGTAGACTGTTAGGAAATGTGGGAGTTGAAGTCCAAAACACCTGGAGGGCCAAAGTTTGCCCATGCCTGGTATAGATTGATTTCAATATTGATTGAATATGAATTCTGTATGTTTTTCTTATTAAAATGGGACTACCAGGGCATGTTTAGTTTTGGTAATGGCCATGTTGAACGACTTGCTGATTACTGAACACAGAACCCTTAAAAACTAGTTTTCTGTATTTGCTTTCATATAAAGAGCAGGATGATTGTTTCCTGTCTTCAACAAGCAACAAGCCCTTATATGAATATACGGTATGTATATTATTTATATATGAACACATATATACATAATGTAGCTAAAGCTAGATGTACAGTAGAGTCTCACTTATCCAAGCTAAACGGGCTGGCAGAAGCTTGGATAAGCGAATATCTTGGATAATAAGGAGGGATTAAGGAAAAGCCTATTAAACATCAAATTAGGTTATGATTGTACAAATAAAGCACCAAAACATCATGTTATACAACAAATTAGACAGAAAAGGTAATTCAATACGCAGTAATGTTATGTTGCAATTACTGTATTTACGAATTTAGCACCAAAATATCACGATATATTGAAAACATTGACTACAAAAATGGCTTGGATAATCCAGAAGCTTGGATAAGCAAGGCTTGGATAAGTGAGACTCTACTGTATGTGTAACACACAAACCATTTTCTTGTGTAGATGCCTTTGTAGGCCAAGTTCAATATTCAAGGCAATTGTGTGCATGTTAAACAAGAATTTACTTTATTTAGAGTCTATTCTTTAAGAAAACAAAGCATGTAAGCAGATGGGAAGAATAAAATACATCACATCCACATCTCATATCTCATCTTGTGTTACTGCATTCATTCACTTTAAAAAGATTTTCACCATTATCAAAATTAATACATCCTTGTTTCAATTATATTGTCAGAGGGATTTCTTTTTCCATATGTATTCCCATCTTTCCTGGCAATTCAGTATGGAACTCAATGGGAGTAATAAAACGTTTGCAGCTTTCACCTGAAATCATCTAATGTGACAGCAATAAAATTCTTCTACTTATTTGTCTTTCTATCCAGTCTTAAATTCTTTCTCAGTCAGACCATATCAGAGCATATAGTTGCTCCACTGGCTTCTCTGTGCGATGGGAGCAGAGTTGCATTTATCAGCTGCAACCTTGTGGCAATAGATCTTCTTTGCTCATAAAGTAACTCATGTTAATCATAGCCTCCAATTTATTGTCTCCTTTGTCTTGTACATTAATAATTCATGGCATTAGGGAGAAGATGCTGGAGCAGACTGGATGAGTAAGAAGCTCCATTCTGTTTATGCCACATCCTGCTCTTTGCTCAGAGGCCTTCTGTCTCGAGGTATGTTCTACAGAACAAGAAACACAATTCAAAGTTTGGTTGGCAAGCCAGGTATAGCTGAATGCAACATTTGTGGTTCAAAAATCAATTGTTAATATAAAGTTTGTGTACTTGAAAATTCAGATCATGTAAGGATTATATTAGCTGCACTGTGAGAAAAAATGTGTGTCTGTGTGAAAATAGGGATATAGGTTCCTTCAGGATTATGTAATGAAACACCCAAATCCTTGGCAATTGTACATTCTGACTCCATACATAGAGACCATTGGTGATGAGCAGGTTAAACCGCTGAGCTGTGGAACTTGCTGACCGAAATGTCGGCGGTTTGATTCCGGGGAACAGAATGAACACCTGCTGTTAACCTCAGCCTCTGCCATCCTAGCAGTTCGAAAACAAATGTGAGTAGATCAATAGGTATCATTATGGCGGGAAGGTAACAGCGCTCCATGCAGTCATGCCAGCCACATGACCTTGGAGGTATCTAGAGACAACGCTGGCTCTTTGACTTAACCCCTAGAGTAGGACACGACTAGACTTAATGTCAGGGGAAAACCTTTACCTACTACTACAGTAGAGTCTCGCTTATCCAACGTAAACGGGCCGGCAGAATGTTGGATAAGCAAATATGTTGGATAATAAGGAGAGATTAAGGAAAAGCCTATTAAACATCAAATTAGGTTATGATTTTACAATTTAAGCACCAAAACATCATGTTATACAACAAATTTTACAGAAAAAGTAGTTCAATACACAGTAATGCTATGTAGTAATTACTGTATTTACGAATTTAGCACCAAAATATCATGATATAATGATAACATTGACTACAAAAATGTGTTGGATAATCCAGAACATTGGATAAGCAAGTGTTGGATAAGTGAGACTCTACTGTACATACATAGCCCCACAGGGGAGAGGGTAACAGGAACCCATAGAAACAAAATTCATTCTAGGGTGTCACAAATGGAAAGTATTTTATGACAGTAAGAATCAGTAACTTCTATTGATCATTCCATGAAGAAAGTGGGCATGGGTCACGAGGACATATTTACAGAGCAATCCATAAAGAGGGCGGGAGGATTTGTATTGTTGAAAGCTTTCATGGCTGGAATCACTGGGTTGCTGTGAGTTTTCCAGGCTGTATGGCCATGTTCCAGAAGCATTCTCTCCTGCCATTTTGCCCACATCTATGGCAGGCATCCTCAGAGGTGTGAGGTCTGTTGTAAGAAAGAGATGTGAGGTCGGTTGCATATCTACTTATTTATATATTCTGAAAGAAAAAAAAATCACCTGCAAGGCTAAAATATGCATGATGTTTAAGCATAATCCTTGCCAAAAATGCTTGTCCAGAATCTCTATAGTCAGAAGGATAATTACATTTTCTTGTGGAAGACTCACCTGCTATGTTTAGCTTTGTGACTGTGTATTTCTGGACAAGCTCTATGTACATGCTGTCTTCAAGGTTCTTCATGCTTTGTGATGCGAGAATTTTTCCTCCTCAGTCACATTCCCTCTGATTTTTATAATCCCTATAATGGGGATTTCCCTGGTCGCGCAGTGGGTTAAACTGCTGAGCTGCTGAACTTGCTGACTGAAAGGTTGGCAGTTCGAATCTGGGGAGCGGAGTGAGCTCCCACTGTTAGCCTCAACATCTGTCAACCTAGCAGTTCAAATTACGTTATGATTTTACAAATTAAGCACCAAAACATCATGTTTTACATCAAGTCTGTCACTTGTTTGGGAGTGTGGCTGCACTTGGGTTGTTGCTGGGTGTTGGCTCATTGCGTGTTGATGCCTAGAGAAAGAAATGTGGGTCTGGGCAGGAGGCAGACTGCATTGGATAATACAGAACATTGGATGAGTGAAGGTTGGATAAGTGAGAATGGTTTAGCTTGCATATCTACTTATTCACATATTCTGCAAGAAAAATTCACTTGCGGGGCTAAAATGTGCACAATGTTTAAACATAATCCTTGCCAAAAGGGTTTTGCCAGAAGCTCTATGGTCAGAAGGATAATTGCAAGTTCTTGTGGAAGACCCACCTGCTCTGTTTAGCTTTGCAACTGTGCATTTCTGGACAAGCTCTATCTACATGCTGTCTTCAAGGTTCTTCATGCTGTCCATCACGGCTATGCCATTTCCCTCTCCAAGACTTGTTTCCCTTTGAGCCTCAATTAAGCTGAGACTCACACCAAAACAAACACGTTCCAGGCCTCCGAGGTGCATGTCAAGCTCAGACTGCTTGGTGCCCTGGCCCCATTTGGCCTCAGGCGGTGATAAAAGAGTTAGAGGAGCTCCTGGCAAAGGAAGTCAGGGCTGTAAGCATGTTGCAAAGTTTCTCTTGACAATTAATCTCCAGGGGAAAGAAACATTCATTCACTGCAGGAGCTGGAATTTTTTCTTGGCAGATATTCCTCTTGCTAGGACAAGAATGAAAATCGCCTCCCCAAACTCTTTCGCTGGTTCTCAGATAATTTATTTTCCAAGAAACTAGAGTCCGGCTTTAGCAGAACCCACCCTTGTTGTGGAACAACATTAACAAAATGTTTTTTCCCCTATGAACATAAGGCTAAATATGTGGGAACCATCATGACCTTCCTTCTCTTTCTGAAAGATCATAAACTGCTTATCAGCTATGACAAAGGAAACTCAAAATAGGCATACATAAATATGTACACCATATTTCAGCAGATAGACATTAGTTCGTGAACTTCTGCAATCTTACCTATATCTACAATGGAAGCAATAAAAATAATTCCGCTGCACCACTATTCATTTAAACATATTTGTATCTGTCACGATGTCTGTGTTCTGGAAAAAAAAACAGCTATCTTTATATCTGTAGAATTAATATAGTTTGACATCACTATAACTGCTATGACTAAATGCTATGGAATCATAAGAGTTGTAGTTTGGTGAGGCACGAGCAATCTGTCAAAGAAGGTTAAAGACCTTGTAAAACTGCAATTCCCAGGATTCCATAGCATTGAGCCATGACAATGCTATGGAATGAGCTAAAGTAGTGTCAAATTGGATTGATTCTACAGTAGATGCATCCTAGGTTGCATGATGAAAAGTTTTGTACAACTGAAAAGTTTATCTTAGAGCAACAAACTTCCACTCAGAACCTTCATCTCCTTGCTTCCCTCTAAACCTTCTGCCATTACCAGAAACTTAAATTAAATATGTAACTTCCTGTTAAGAGTACTATCCAGTCTCTAGCTTCTATCAGATGAAACCACTGCAGATTTGAATTAGGAGCTCTGCCAGAGAAAGATGATTTTCTAATAGACCTGTTTAATTTCAAAGACTGCCTGAATCCAGAATTCAGTAAGTGTTCCAGAGACATCACACGATCAAATTGGGATAGCTTCCACAGAGACTGCTGCGAGAAATGAAATGAGCAGATATGGAAGAGTATAGGGCTCTCTGGCAACTTGAAAAGGTATGTAAGAGGGTGAATTTCATGAGGTGTAGAACTATACTTGCATTTCTTAGTACAGCCAGCCCTCTGTATCCATGGATTCATCCAACCACAGCTTGAAAATATATTTTTTGAAATCCAAAGAGTAAACCTTGATTTTTGCCATTTTATATATGTGACACCTTTTTATTACAACATTTTATGCAATGGTACTTGAAGATCCACAGATCTACCATGGGTCCTGGAACCAAATCCCAGCAGATACCAAGGACCCATTGTAAATGCAAATATATTTGCTAATAACTGCTAACAGGGGAAGAAAATTCCTTTACTGGAATTTCCTTCCCCTGTTAGCAGTTATTAGCAAATATATTTGCACCCATACAGCCTTAGTAAAAAGGCAAAGGTTTTCCCCTGACATTAAGTCTAGTCGTGTCCGACTCTGGAGGTTGGTGCTCCTCCCAATTTCTAAGCTGAAGAGCTGGCGTTGTCTGTAGGTGTCTCAAAGGTCATGTGGCCGGTATGACTACATCGAGTGCCATTACCTTCCTGCCAGAGGAGTACCTATTGATCTACTTACACTTTTCAAACTGCTAGGTTGGTAGAAGCTGGGGCTGACAGCAGGAGCTCACCCTGCTCCCCAGATTCGAATGGCCGACCTTTTGGTCAGCAAGTTCAGCAGCTCAGCAATTTAATCCGCTGCACTACCGGGAGCTCCATACACCCTTACCTTTCAATAAACAATAATAACATCATCAATGAAATACTGTATCTGCATCAGAGACCCTGCTGTTCATCCTGTCATCTCTGGGATTTGAAGGCTGCTACAAAAGGTAGGACTTTTAAAGCAGTGATGCACAAAGTTTGAAATGAACTTTCAAGGAAGATCTATCAGTTCTTTGACATCTTGTATTCAGTGAGTTTGAAAGATATTCTGAAGAAATGTTTAATGTTTTGCTAATTTCAGGTTGATTTAGCTTAATGCTTCTGGTTGTATTTGTTTTAATAGCAGGATTGCTTAGTGTGTGTGATCTTTTGTTATGTATTACATTATTTTAATGTATCACATTTTACTGTTTAATAAATGTTTTGGCCACTTGGAGTTTCAATGCTTATTAAAAAGTCAGATATGAGTAGAATAAATCAAAACAACTCTAAGAGGCTTAAATTCCACTTCAACCATAAAACAGAACATGCACTGATAGAAATGAAAAGGAGAAGGAAACGATACCTTAGGACACTCTTGCACATGAAATAAATCCTTGGCCAGTTTACCTAATGGCTTTTTTCTTCTTCTGTGGTTTTGGGGGAGTTATAAACAGGGTAACTGCTAGAACTGTACACACTTATCTATCTGAAGTAAGTGGAACTTGCTTTTTCATGGAAACAGGCTCAGGAAATCTTGACCGTTTCTATAACATGTGGCAATGAATCCATACCAGCTTTTAACCCAGCTCTCCAAGGTACTGAATCCTATATCTAACTAGGATCAGCACCTTGGATAGATCCCATAAAGCTGGCCACACCCCTAACATGGGGGCCTCATTCAGCACTGCTACATAGATAGGATTCACAGTTCTGCAGCAAAATAACATGATTGGCTAAGTTATGATTAAATACCAGTAGGAAAAAGTTCAGCAAGCTACTGAAGCAGTCACAGTGAAAAACACCAAAAATAATTTAATACCAGAGGAAATGGTGCACTGGGTTCTATCTAGGTTCCATCAGTATTTGTTTCCAGTAATAAAAGTTCATTTACAACATAATTTGCGCAAACACTTCTCAAGTCTATGCCAATTCTGAATTTGACATAATAATAACAACAATAATAATAATAAATCCAGCATGTCTGTCTTGTTTGCTGTGTCATACAATAATAATAATAATAATAATAATAATAATAATAATAATAATAATAATAATAATAATAATAATAATAATTCTCTATTTGTATCCTGCTTTTCTCTCTAAATGGGACTCAAAGCTGTTCACAACATTATAAAGACAATCCAAGTCAGCATACATATATAACATATTATGAAGATCTTATTTGCCAAATGTGTGTTTTTATGAGAAAGAGAGAGATTACAAGTTTTCTTAAGAAAGTGAATGCTAATGTTTGCTGTTGAAATCAAATGTCATTCCCAATCCAAATCTTGTGATGCTGTCATTGCCATAATCTGTTGGGGATGCTTTGAATGCAATTTTCCTTCTTCTTGGCAGGGAGTTGGACTGGATGGCCCATGAGGTCTCTTCCAGCTCTATGATTCTATCTAAAAATCCTAAATCTTCGAAGTGTGATAATTTAAGATTGAAGCAATTCCTCAGAAATTATGTTTCCACCTGAAATATATATTGTGTTCTGCAAGAGAAAACTGCATGTTAAATTCATGTGGGCTATCATTTCATTAAAAAATATTTCGCTTTGGGGGCATAGGGTCATTTGGGAATTAGCATTTTATTTGAGTGGTTCCTACACTTTGATTCTGACAGCACTGCTGGAGGAGATATCATCAAGAAGACTTCTCCTACCTGCTTTCATCTGTTGTTTTCCAGACAGCAATGCTTGCAAGCCAGTCCATTCTGGCTTAAAATATGACTCATATTAATTGATTGTCTTGGTTATGCTATTCAGGTCTTTATTTCAACAGTCTCTATTTCTTGGTTTGGCTTTCTGCTATATCATTTTTGATGTCCTTCAGATGTGAAGTAGAAATCTGACAAACCTTTTCCACCCAGGAATTGGAGCAGGCGTCCCTTCACGTTGCATAAGTATAGCAATATGATTCCACTTTAACTACCATGATTCCATCCAATGGACTTCTGTGGCTTGCAGTTTGGTGAAGCACAAGAGCTCTCTGGCTGAGAATTCTGAATACACCCCTAAACTGCCAATCCAAAAATTACACAACAGCTAAAGTGGAATCATAGTGTTATAATTATGTAGCATGAAAGGGCTTCAGAAGATTCAGGATGAACTGAAGATTTCCTTAACTATGTATGCTTCTCCCATGGATAGACATTTTCTTGGGAGAATAGTCTGAATCTACAGTATGCCACTGAAGTGGCAATAACAGGATGAGCATTGTATCCCAATTCAGTTATTTCTACTTCTGATATGCTTATATCACCATCAGTATCAAATTGATATACATAAATCTATATATCAGTTGCTGGAAATGTGCCATGTTTACATCCCAATTGGATATTGCTTAGACTGCCAATAATGAAAATTGCTGTTTGCATTTACATCCCACTACTCCAATAAACTCAAGGCAGATTCCTTTCTTTCCACATTATCTTCAGATTGAGAGAAAGCAATTGGACCACTGTCACCCAATAGGTTTCATATAACCTATAGGATTATATTAGTTCTTTCAGTACTATAACCGTATCTCACACATCATTCAATCACAGTTCTCTTTAAATCAGAATTAACAACCTGGTTCCCTTACAACTATTTTGGACTATCCCCATAATAGCCGATTATTGTCTATGCTGTTTGAAGTCCCAAACATCTGGAGAGTTCTGAGTTAAATCAAATATTCATGATCATTTTTCCAAACTCATGTCTTTTTCATATTTTCTTGGTAAGTTGAAGCTTGCACTGCTGTGTCTATAGGTCAGTGGTTCTCAACTTGTGGATCCCCAGGTATTTTGGCCTACAGCTCCCAGAAATCCCAGCTAGTTTGCCCACTGTGAGGATTTCTGGGAGTTGAAGGCCAAAACATCTGGGGACCCACAGGTTGAGAACCACTGCTATAAGTGATGAATTTGCACCTGGTAGCTTCCCATGCTGGTGGGAACTTCAGATAAACTATCCAGGGTTCTGAACCCTTTCCCATAAACAGATTCAAAACTTTGAATTTCAGCGTGAATCCTCGAAAGGATTCATGGCTCTGCTGAAATGGGAACCATGAACCAATGGACTGATTCTTTGTGAGCAAAACATCAAGCAGCTATAGTTAGTACATGACCATCTTTTACAACTGCCAGGAAAAAATAAGATAATTTATATGTATCTCCACCAAATTGCATTACAAACATTGCCTTAAAGATAAGAGTTCTAAGTTATTGGATAACTGCTAGGTCCCTTCTAGGATTTTATTTGTATGTTGACAGCTGCTATGTATCTTCTAGGATTATATTTGTATATTTGAATAGTACATTTTAATCACTGTACTAGCGACAAGCACAGCATCCTTTCCCAAGTGAAAGAAGTTGAAACTTTTAAACATTTCCAGTCTTCTCTCTGAAGAATAGCAACATGTTTGTCTAAGTGTCCCTTCATGCACCAGGGGATAGATAAATATTGCTCTTCGGTGACTAGAAAGGCTCCTAATGAATTTCAATCTTCATCTAACTAAAATGAATTCCACTTCTCATAATGATTATTTATGTGATTTTGCTAATGTATATCCTCTCTTCCTCCCAATGAGACTCATAGCAGTTAAAAATATAAATCAAAATAAAATAACTAAAACAATGTAGAGTACCAAAAGACACCCCTACACAGTCATTTCTGACTTTAAAATAGCTTTATCCTTCAAGTACTATCAAGAGCTGCAAGAAGAAGTTGAAAAACATTTTTCCAAGTTGTGGAAATGGACATTAAAATGATAAACAGATTCAATGTAAGCTGGAGTTGAAGAAAATCAAGCGCTATGACAAACAGACATCTTCCACCAGTCGAGGGAGCACTTTTTCTAAAAATGTGTTGAATGTATTTAAATTTGTTAATAGACAGCTTCTGAAAAAAAAAAACCAGATTTTTCTTGGTTATTGTAAGAATTTGGCTGGCCACTACATGGCTGTTATATGAACAGAATCTTGGACCAGAAATACATATACTTTATATGTTCTAATGTCCTTCATGTGCAGTCAAACTGTTACATATAATATGAATGTCTTCTAAAGGGTCCTGATTCACTGATGAATCACACTGTGTTTGATAGCAGGAGGAGTCTCCGACCATTATCCCTGGCTAAATATATAAAGTGGAAATATCAACATGTGAAAGAAGTACAACAGCAAGAGCAGTGTAGGTTGAATCAATACTAGGTTAAGAAATGAAGAAGTCTGTTCCCAACTCAAGAGAAGAATAAAATATTAGAACAATAGAAATTATATAAATAATATATGTATGAACACAACCTATCATCAATTTTGTATAGCAAGAAAGATTATATTTCATTGTATTATAAGTATTTTCAATACTTTGTATTGTCAGCCATTATTTATTTCTTAAAGTCTGAAGTGCAATAAATTAACCTCATATCAAAGGGAAGTATTTCATTTATTGCAGTAGTTCCCTAACTTCTCATCCTCTGGATCAGTTAAATTTTTTTCTAGGGATATAAGTGGATCATGATGAACCCTTCTTCAATTTTACTAGATATTTGTTGTTGCTCTTGTATGCTTTCACGTTGTTTCCAACTTTGACCCAATCACAAGGTTTCCAGAATCATCATCCAACACACAAACCACAATACTATACTGGCTTCTGACATTTACTTCATCCCAAAATATTCCTGGCATTACCAGAGATTTTCTTTTTAATCTCCCATTTAAATTAATCTAGCATTTTCTAAAATGAAATTTATCAGTAGTTGTCTTGTGTGTTTCCGCATTCTTGGAACTATATAAGATATGCAGTTATTGTTTCCAGAACACAGATTCAACAGAGGTGAAGCAAGGGAAAGAAGAATTGTTGCACAAAAACTTTAGTTACATAGTACTAAAACATTTTATTATTTTAATTATTACAGCAAAACAAGAAGAGGAGGAGGAGGAGGAGGAGGAGGAGGAGGAGGAGGAGGAGGAGGAGGAGGAGGAGGAAGAAGAATAGACTTGGTGGAAATAGGTGACAATCAATTTCTGAAGTGTTTATTTATTTATCCTATTTATGCCCTGCCTTTCTCTACCCTGAAAGAGACTCAAGGCGGCTTACATTTGGCAATTATTCAATGCCTTAAACACATACAAAACATTAAGCTTAAAATAAATTGAATTAAAACTAATACATATTAAACACTTAAAAACATTACATTCATATTAAAATCATGCCATCCTGAAATCGTAGTCATTGCACAGATTCCAAATCTATTATTGCACTGCACTATTCTCTGAAAGCCTGATCCCAGAGCCACATTTTTACTTTCCTTCTGAAGGCTAGGTGGAAGGGGGCTGATCTAATGTCACAAGGGAGGGAGTTCCACAGCAAAGGGGCCACCACTGAGAAGGTCCTGGTCTCTTGTCCCCACCAGTTACGCTTGCGAAGCAGGCGGGATCGAGGGCAGGGTCTCCCCAGATGATCTTAATCTACAAGGTGGTTTATAGGGGGAATATGTTCAAACAGGTAAGCTGGGCCAGGACTGTTTAGGGCCTTATAGGCTAAAGCCAGCACTTTGAATTGTGCTCGGTAGCAGACTGGCAGCCAGTGGAGCTGGTGCAACAGGGGAGTTGTGCACTTCCTGTATGCTTCCTGTACTGCTCCGGTGAGTGACCTGTCTGCTGCTTTTTGGACCAACTGAAGCTTCCAAACAATCTTCATAGAGCGCGTTGCAGTAATCTATACAGGATGTAACAAGAGCATGTGGTCAAGTGACTTCTCAAGGTAAGGGCACAACTGGCACACAAGTTTTAGTTTTCCAAAAGCTCCCCTGGCCATCACCAGCGATTCCAGGAGAACTCCAAAGCTGTGAACCTGCGTCTTCAGGGAGAGTGTAACCTCATCCAACACAGGCTGAAACCCTATACCCTGTTCGGCTTTGCGACTGACCAGGAGGACCTTTGTCTTGTCTGGATTCAGTTTCAATTTGTTTGCCCTCATCCAGTCTGACCCAGCTGCTAAGTGTTGCATGAGACTTGGAAGTGAGATGTGATCAGTAAGGCCCCATCTACACTGCCATATAAAATCTAGATTATTTGCTTTGAACTCAATTATATGACAATGTAGATTAATATAATCCAGGTCAAAGCAGATAATGTGGATTATCTGCTTTGGTAATCTGGATTATATGGCAGTGTAGAGGGGGCCTAAAAGTGAAGAGACAAAGGGTATAAGGAACTGAATTATAGAATCAGATAATAGAATCACAGAATTAAAGAGCTAGAAGAGAGTATAAGAGACATCCAATCCAACACATTTGCCATGGAAGAATACACAATCAAAGCACTTCTTACAAAGACCCAGGCTCTGTTTAGAAATCTCCAGAGAAGTGTTGGAGGTTGTAGATATAAATAAATAGAAGCTTTACCACAGTTTCTGAACCAAGATATACCCTACAGTATAATAAAGTGACACGCAGGTTTGTGTAACAAGTAACAGTAACTTTACTTTAATTCAAAAGATCAAACACTGCAACAATATATACAGCAGTCTTTCTGAATTCACACAGAGAACAGAGGGAATAAACAGTCCCTTTAAACAGTCTTTAAATATGCCTCATTTGCCTTAGAAATAAGCAGGCTTCAAAGAGTTGGCAGCCATTTCGTTCCTGACTGTTTCTATTCAGTGTTCTCTTCACTATCCGAGGTGAAAGATGGCAGTTAAAACCGTTTGTCTTAGCAGCAAGCCAGAGACAGCCAATTGGAACTCTGGCTCCTGGCTGGCTCAGCCAATCAGCTGCCGACACATGCTTTTCCAGTCAACCCGTTACATCTTGGTGCCTTTTTCAAATCCCCACAAGAAGGAGATTCCATCACATGCCAAGGCAGACTATTCCACTGTTGAACTGTTCTTACCTTACATTGCTTAGGTGGAATCTCTGTAGGAGGAAACTTGGCATATTTCAAGAAAGAAACTGAAAGCAGCTTGTAAAAAAGCAGGTACCTTCAAAACATAAAAGAATTGGAAACTCTCGATACTGTCAGATATTTCTCCCCTCTACCTCTGTCTAACAGAATACCATCTCCTATTCTAACAGACTTGAAAAGAATTGTTGTTCATCATCAGCACAATAGACATCCGCACAGCTGTCAATATTTAGAAGCCGTCCATGATGGAGCCAAGGCAGTTGCAGTGGTGCTCTATTTTATCAGTCAACCACCTGTGAGAAGAAAAAAAAAAGACTTTTGGAATTATTTACCAGGGTCTTTTCAAGGTTACAGTCTTTCTCCTGTCTTTGTGAATGGTTGGCAAAAAACAATTTTCCTTGCTCCACTCCACAGGGTGAACTGAATGCAAAGAGATGACAACTTTTTTTCCAAAGGGAAATGGAAACATTGGAGGAATTGGAGGTGCAGCAGCAGCCATTGTCTCCAACCATAACACTGGCCAAGTGGTCTCTTGCTCAACCACCAGGGAATACCTCCTTGAGTAGAACTTCACACTCGGTTGTGCAAGGGCTATCCAAAGTGAGAGAAGATACATATTTCCGGTTTGACTTTATTGTTCTCTGGGAAATGTTCTTAGCTCCTGGATGCCTGAACAAACAATGAACTCTCTCCTTCCCTCTGTGTTGCAAACTCAGCTAATACTTTTTATTTTAAGCAAGATACATTTATTAACCCCTTTGTTAGAAATATAGAAATTTTAAAGGGATTCTGTAGAAATAATTGCACAGTGAGAATTCTGCACTAACACTAACACCATATCTGTGTATGCTAAGAAGAATGCCACAATAATTACACTATGAACAAATTTTGAAAACAATTCTATTCCTGGTTTGAAAGTGTTATTGCCTGTTTAATTGTGTGGTATTTACTTTGAAAGTAATTGTTATACTCCAGAAACTTTGTTTTTGTGAATGCCACAAACTGTGTTGAACTGGCTGAGACTCTATCACAGTGGTTCTCAACCTTCTTAATGCCGTGACCCCTTCATACAGTTCTTCATGTTGTGGTGACCCCCAACCATAAAATTATTTTTGTTGCTACTTCATAACTGTAATTTTTCTACTATTATGAATCAAAATATAAATATCTGATATGCAGGATGTATTTTCATTAATTGGACCAAATTTGCCACAAATACCCAATACACCCACATTTGAATACTGGTGGTGTTGGGGGGAGGAGACATTGGTTTTGTCATTTGGGAGTTATAGTTGTTGGGATTTATAGTTCACCTACAATCAAAGAGCCCCCTGAAACCCACCAATGATAGAATTGGGCCAAACTTCCCACACAGAATCCTCATGACCAACAGAAAATGCTGGAGGGATCTGGGAGAAATTGACAGTGATTTATGAGAGATGTAGTTCACTTACCTCTGGAGAGCACAGTGAACCCAAATGACTATGTATTTAGACCAAATATGGCACAAATAACGGATACACCCAAATTTGAATACTGGTGGGGTTGGGGGGGATTGATTTTGTCATTTGGGAGATGTAGTTGCTGGGATTTATAGTTCATCTACAATCAAAGAGCATTCTGGATTCCTCCAACGACGGAATTGAACCAATCTTGGCACACAAAACTCCCATGACCAACAATAAGCACTAGAAGGGTTTGGTGAGCATTGACCTTGAGTTTGGGAGTTTCAGTTCACCAACATCCAGAGAGCACTGTGAACTCAAACAATGATGGATCTGGATCAAACTTGGCACGAATACCCAATATGCCCAATTGTGAAAACTGGTGGAGTTTGGGGAAAACAGACCTTGACATTTGGGAGCTGTAGTTGCTGATATTTATAGTTCACCTACAATCAAATAGTCTCTTGAACCCCATCAACGATAGAACTGGGCCGAATATGTGTTTTCTAATGGTCTTTGGGAACCCCTCTGACACTCTCCTCGTGACTCCGCCAGGGGTCCTGGCCCCAGGTTGAGAAACGCTGCTCTATCAGATAGTCATTGAAAAAATATAGCAATATGTGCTACAGGATGTCCCCTAAAGACAAAGTTTTTGCAGTTTAATCAACTTTTTCTATGTTTTTATCATAGAATCAAGTAGGAAATGATATTTATAACCCAGGAACAAAAATCGTGTTACAGAGTGTAATTAACTGAGGAACATAGATATTTATCTCAGATATTTATAGCTATTTTAATTAAAATGAAACATAAATGTAAACAAGTAGGATGCTTTAATGTTCAAATTCATCAGCTACCAGATGGTCCTAAATGTAGAAAAAGGCTTAGATTGCTAATTTGTGAGAATGTTAAATAAAATCCACAATCCATAAGTATTAAGACAAACAAAAATACCAGATAAGAATGATACAGTGAGAAAGAGTGTTGGACTAGGAAAATCCAGCTTCAAATCCCCACTTGCCCATGAGATTTCCTTTCTGTATGTATAATATCCCTGCAAGAGTTGTTATGAACACAAAAATGATGGGCAATAACCCGAACTGTCTTGAGATTCTAGGAGAAAAGGCAGGATGAAAATGTAACTAATACATCAGGCAAGATGTTACAAAAAAGTCGGGCATGAGATGAAAAACTGAGATATCCAAAACTTAGGCCAGATGTTGTGGTCATGACATCTGCAGTTCAACTCAGCCTCACCATGGAGAGTGCATGCGAAATGGTCACTAGGAGTATAGGTTTCAGGTGACACCAAGCAATGCATCCTGGGACAAAGAATCGATGACTGGTCTCCATTTCTGAAAGCACAAAGGCTGGTTGCAACCCAGTGAACCGTCACTTGCCTTCAGCAATACACACAGGTTCTTGATTTGGCACAGAGCAGAGGTACAAAAAGGGGGAAAGACAGCCTTTATAAAAGCAGAAATAGAAAAGCAACTGTAGATGATGCAGAAGGTTAAAAGGTCAACTGAGGGCAATTTCGGAGCATTACTGTGTGGCCGCAAGGGATGGCTGCAAGTCCTTCTTCAGGAGACAGAAAGTATTCTTTCTCTAGAGATAGATTTACCTTGAGTGGATTGATTTTTTTTAATTTTCTGGAGCAAGTAATGATTTGAAAACCAAAGATATGGGCTGAGGAACATCAACAGTTAGGCCATGGCTTTTCTCTTCTATGAATAAAATTTAAGCAATGGCAAAAAGACCTATCAACATTTATTTGGCAAGGGAAAATACCAAGGATCAGATTCAAAGTACAACAAGGCAATAGGAAAAGAGGAAAACTTCCTAGTCTCAAAACCTAATATCATGCATGCCCTTTGACTTGGTTGAACAACTGGCTGTTCTTGAGAAATCGTTTATTACTACTAGAAGGGGAAGGTCTAAAATTTGGGGTTCATGCCTATCTATGGTATGATAAAACAAAAGGCAGGCTCTAATTTTAATAACCACTACATAAGGATATCATTATTAAATGTGTGGAATAAGTATAAGAAAAGATATTACAGCAGAAAGTCATTGTTGTGCTCTCCACATGAAGCTCTGTTTAGAAAGGAAATTGTCTTGAAAGAGAAATGGTTGACTTGTTAGTGTTATATAACAGTCAATATAGAATAAAGACGAGAGAGGAAGTACTGTCAAAAAACTTCCCAATACAATGGTTTCCCTACAAACAATTAGTAGAACAATTTAAAATGGATAAAAACTTATTTGGATTTGTTATGGATAAACTCAAATTTGAAATTGTTTTGGACTCTGGAGATAACTAAGATGCTAAGTTGTATAAATTGTTGTTAAAATATGAAAAATTGTGAGGAACAGGTGAAGGAATATATGGTTTTTAAATGGGAGGAATGTGACTGTTATGTGATGAAATACAATATTTGTCAAAGCAAATGCAATGATTTTTTAAATCATGTCAGAATTGACTTGAGAACATACTGCAAGTCGCTTCTGGTATGAGATAACTGGCCGTCTACAGATGTTGCCCAGGGTTAGCCAGGAGGTTTTTCACATGTCCCCGCTAGCTAGAACTGACAGATTCGAACCGGCAACCTTCAGGTCAGCAATCCAACTTTCAGGTCAGCAACCCAGCCTTCAGGTCAGCAGTTCAACCAGCACAAGGGTTCACCCATTGCGAATTGGGAATTTCCACACCCCAGCCACAAGATAGTTAGAACTGTATGAATGAGAACTTCCCCACCCTCCCATTCTCTCAAATGTTCACCTTAGCTTGTGTTCTGTTGGGGTCCTGGCCATTAATATTAAGGATTGTTGAAATACAATCATTAATGTTTTACTTTATTCTGTTTTGTATTTCTTAGCTTTCTGATCTTTTATGTTTCTCCATACTGTATACTTGCTTTTCTATTCTATTATTTTAGACTAGATAAGAAATTATTTTTCTTCTCTTTTTAAGAAACATCATAGTAACCTTTTTTGTATTAGATGACAATTGAAGAAGCCAATAATATAAGATGTTTTAAAAAGCCCCTACTCTATATCTATTCCTGTACCCCTCCCTATTTCTTATACAAAATTTGCATAAAAAACATGCAAAAAACAAAAAAAACTAGAACATCATCAACAACAAAAGATTAAAAATACTTTTTCTAGAATAATACTGCTACATTCTAAACATTAAAAAAACAACAGCTACAAACTATCTATGTTATCTAATTTAAGGGATTTACATTCTATGTCTGGTGGTTATATTCTCTCAGTTTTCTACACCCATTTAGTGAAAAGGAACCATTGATGCATCCTTCCCCCACATAATACACTTCTAGTCTGAAAAATCAATGATGAACATTTGGTCCCGTATTTGCTGGAGGAACACCATAAATGGGTCCCTTTCTTAAAGTTAGAGATTTCTCCTTATTCAACAAAGTAAGTCTATCTATTTCTGCATGTTCGCTTATTTTCATAAACCAATTGTCTTGTGTTGGAATCAATGAGTCTTTCAGTCTTTGAGTATAGGTAGTTCTGGCTGCTGTTATAATGTATAGCAATAACATTCCACATTTTCTATTGAGTTGTTCATCTAACATCTCAAATAGTTGGAATTCAAGTTTTATTTCATATGATATGAGAATCCTAGAAGCTGCAGTTCAAAAATATTTTTTGAACCTCATTCACAAAACAATCTTAACCATGATTTCTCTAAATTAATAAGATATACAGAGGTTTAGTTTTGAGTTAAACTACTGAATTTTCTTATCTACTTTGCAAAGATATTCCAGGTCTATTGCTCGAGATCCTTGCCAAAGGAAAATGTAGTATTTGGGATAATTTAGCATATGTCAAACCTGAAGGAGAAGCTTATCCAAAGAGGCTTATTGTACTTTTCCAGCACTGCTTTCAGAGCACCATGTAGGGGTTTTTTGGCAGGAGGGTGGCTGCTGCTTAATAGCAGGGAGGATCAGATGTCAGCTAGTTGGTTTGTTTTGAATGTGAAGTGATTTTGGGTGGAACAGAAACTTGTTTCCCTTATAGCAAAATTTTGAAATAGACATAGATGAACATGAGACCCTGAGACCAAAGTAAATCAACAGTTCACCTCCCACCTTTGAGGTCAGAGATCAAATGCAAAGGACGGCTGATGTGAGTTCAGAAGTCTTCAGGTGACTAGTTCAATTTTCTCTATCCTTGTTAGTGTGATGTACACAGACATAATGTGGGTCTTTTGAGTCAAAGATTGGGCTGCCATTCGCATGTCTTGCAGATATACTGAGGAAGCTATTGACAAACATATATTAGTAGTTTTTCTGTGATATTCAACACTAGCCTCCAATAGAGATCCGAAAGGTTTTCTTATCTTGATCTGAGATTTCAGGCTTCAATTGTGATACAGTTTCTAGACTGTGCTGTGCTTGTATATTCTCTTCTTGTATTTCTTTATCTAATCTATGTGGAACTTCTTTTCCTAGACACACATCTAGACCTATTCCCTTTTTTGGTTAATCTTCCTGACTCCATTCTTTGGAGGAAATGGTTTAATACATTTTATTGTACACTGCTTTTGAACCATAGTGGACCAAAAGGTGATTTGTTCATATTTTTAATCAGAAAAAGGAGAAAAAGTGGTTGATCCTTGCTTTGTTTTGCCTGTTTCTTTCCTGAGCTCAGCATGTTTGTCACCTTGGAACAATTCTACAAACATTGTCCTCAGTTAGACCAGGTCCAGTGTGACATGCATCTCTGTGCAATTTTCAATATGGCAAGACTGGTAGAGAACCGTGGGCTCCTGGTCTAGGAGGAAGTGTTGCCCTTCATGAAGAAGTGTTGAAGGTAAAGATTTGGGGGGGGGGGGGGTGGCAGTCATAACTTTATTGAAAAGGAAAAGTGATGTCACATTCGTTTGGCAAATGTGAATCTCAATGAACATCTGGAGACCACCTTTTGAAAACCACTAGTCAATAAAGCATAACCTTTTTAGTAATCAGCCCTTTGAACAAGTGATATTCACAAGTATTTATGTAATGGCACACAGGTAACTCAGCTGTTAAACTGAAGAACCATGCCAAGGACAAAGTCATGCCACTACAAAAATATATTTGGTTAGCAGAGTTTTAAAGATGTTTGTTTTAAGTTGAAGTTGCAGCCCAAAAGATGTACACTCCCTTGAAACCTCTTAGTTTAAAATATGCACTCAGAGATTAAAAAAAACAAAGTCTTCTTTGAAAAATAATATATTTTGTTTGCTCACAAACATCTTGTATTAATTCACTATACAGGCACATTTCTTATTAAAGTTCAGTTATAGATAGAATGTAGTTCTCTGTGTTGAGAACACAGGCTATCTTAATCAATAGTCCATAGTCTTTAAGTGTACTTGTACTCACTAAAGTCCAAAGTCATACTGTATCCATTAAAATCTCTAAAGCATACATGCATCCACATCCACTGAGGTCTAAAGCAAACTGATAACAAAATGGAGTCTTGAATCTGAACATGCTCAGTACAATCACATGTCTATAGCTCTTCCCACATCAAAGAGGTCAGTCAAACTGGCAAATCAACATATACATACAGTACAGGTTAGCAAATATATATATTAACAAATAAATAGTGAAGGCTTGGAAGGTTGCTACTATCCAACAAACGTTAGTGATCCATCTGTGTCGTATCCCTTTCAGATAAGAGATATTCAAACTTGATGCTCAACCATTCGTTCCAGAATGCACACACTTGAAGAACAATTTTTGGATCTCACACAAGAAGATCCAGAGGCTAGAGGAGAAAGTGCTGTATGAGGAGTGCTTTAGGGAACTGGGTATGTTTAGGCTGGAGAAGAAAAGATTAAGTTATGTTTAAATATTTAAAAGGGTGCCATTAGCCATGTTTAAATATTTGAAAAGAAAAATGTCATATTGAAGATGGAGCAGGTTTGTTTTCTGCTGCTCCAAAGACTAGGACACAGAAACACTGGATTCAAACTACAGGAAATGTAGTGGGCCATGTAGTCCCGTTCCCAGTACTATTGTGGCAGATGAAGAGGAAAACTTGGGTTTCCCAACGTTTCAGCCAGAATTGGAGCCCTTGCACCTGCAAGATGTTTGCCCACAAGAAGTCAGCCAAACAAGCCTTGAGCAGAAATCTCCCCCATTTTCTCGCTGGGATTATTATAATCAAGATAGAGGCGCTAGGGAGGCGACTCGCAGAAGCGCCAGGTTTGCTGCCAGACAATTAACTGATTAAGCCTGTTTCCCTTGGGAAATCTTAAGGAGTCATGCAACTGGACACAGTATGGGTTTCGTTTCTTGTTCCCCAGGGAAAGTGTTCCTTGGCGGGAAAACAAGATCCTATATAGGTGTTTGCCCGCAAAGAAATCCTTGCGGAGTCAATTCGTCACCTTGCGGAGTGAGATCGTGTGTGGACTACGCTACTCCAGTCCCTTGCCTCCAGGACCAAGTTCCAAGCCTTGTTTCTCGGACCTTGTTCTAGCATCAAGCTTTCCTTGTTTCCATGGACCTCGCCACGGACCTTGTTCTTGTTTCTTGCCTCTTGCTGTCACGTATCAAGCCTTGTTTGCCAAGAATCTAGTTTGCTTCCAGCATTGTTTGCCAAGCTCCATTGGACTAAAGGACCCTGTCATTTCCCCACACTTTGCTTGGCAAAGTGTGTGTTTCGGTTATTGGATTACAACTTTGGACTCTACTATCACATATTGGACATTGTTTTCCTGGACTATATTTGACCTTTCCTGAAAGGTCTACTTCTGAACTATATTCTTCACTTGTTTTTATTGACTTTATATAATCCTTTAATAAATATATTAGATAGATTCTGGTCTCTGTGTATGGTTATTGGTGCTCTGCAGCCTGGGTCCTGACAGGAAATGACATCCCATCCGAATATTAGGAAATTTTCATGCTCCTATAGAACCAATTTCTTACAGAAGAATCCATGCTGGAGGTGATATGAAGAAAGCAAAAATGAGCTAACAGTTTTTAAAAACATTCTCTAAATGTTCCCCTCCCAATACATATGAGAAATAATTGCTATGACATTGTAAATGGCCAGAATAGGGAAGAGGCATACTTGATAGGAGCTTCAATGAGTTGTGGCCTGGAAAAAAAAATCTTTTCCCATGTTCTGGCTCAAATAGTTATGATCCACCTATTTAAGACAGACTATTGGTATATAAAATAAATTAACATGATTTCTCCCTATTTTACATTCTTTAACCAGCTCTTGCTTTCCAAGTGATAAGTCATTTACTCTTACACAGGACTGTTTGAAGCCAGAGAAATATGACTGCATTTTAATGGGCAGCTTATTTTCCTTGTTTGGGTATTTAACAGCCACCATGAAATCTCCAGCCTCCTCTCACATCCTGCAAAACCTCAGCATCTCATTGAGTTGTTATTAATAGGGAGTTTGTCTGGTGTCAGAACACACACACAAAACACATTAACATTATTATATAATCTTATTTAGTAAACACTTGGTACTGCTTCGCCTTTGGTAATTGCATTTGGTAGATGCAATATTTATGAAAGAGAAAACGGAAATGTCACAGCTCATCTCCATGGAGCAGTAAAAGTCCTGGAACAAAATTGCATTAGATAGCATTTCATAGAAGCCTGGGAAGACAGGGTGGCTGTAATAGCTATGGTTTGATGTTTGTATTTGAGCACAAAAATTAATAGCTTGAAGTGTGTTTCAATAATAGCTTGAAGTAAAGCCCCTTCTACACTGCCATATAATCCAGACTATCAAAGCAGATAATTCACATTATCTGCTTTGAACTGGATTATATGTGCTTACACTGCCATATAATCCAATTGAAAGCAGATAATCTGCATATTATATGGCACACTACCATATAGTCCATATTATCAAATCTGATCATCCACATTATCTGCTTTGAACTAGATTTTATGAGTCTACACTGCCATATAATCCAGTTCCAAGCAGATAATCTGGATTTTATATGGCAGTGTAACAGGGGGCCCAGTTTCGAAAGCAAGGGTGGGCAATAGATTCTATGATGCATCAGCCCCAGCCAGCCCGGCAACTAGAAATGTTGGGAGTACTAGTTCACCAAGATCCAGAGGGCCCCATGTTTCCCAGTTCTGCACTATGGTTTAGGGAAGACTCACATAGTGAAGTGATCTTTGGAGACATCCCCTTAAAATGCGTATGAACTGAAAGAATATGGCACCCCTTGTAAACCTAATAAGACCGAAGAAGGAGCAATTGATTCACACTGCAAGAAAAAAGATCCCACTTAAACATTAGGAAGAACTTTCTGAAGTTTGGAGCTGTTTCATAATGAGTATTGTTCCATTATCTGGGCATAGACCACCAGGGGCACTAGAGAGAGAAAGGTTGTCCCATTTATGGGGGTGGAGGGTGGGTTGAAGGAGGAAAACCCCCTGTTTTCCTGTTATTCTCCCCACCCATGTCCCCGTGGTGGAAACAACCCTCCTTTATAATATGGGAAGGGGGGGGGCACAGCCAGCAAAATGGGGGAAATGGTTTTCCTCCTTCAGCACCACCCCCATAAATGGGGCAAGCCTTCTCTCTCTAGCACTCCTGGTGGCCTTCACCCAGATAGTGAAACAACAGAATATGCACATAGAATATGGTTTTGAAAGGCAGCAGATTACAGGAGCTGTCTTCATAGACCTGTCAGCAGAATATGATACTGTAAATCTTTGCATTCTTCTGAGAAAGAATTATAATATCACAAAGGACTACCACCTCACCTGCTTCATAGGAAATCTGCTACAAAACAGGAGGTTTTTTTGTTAAGTTCCAGGGCCAGAGAAGCAGATGGAAAAACAGAAAAATGGCCTGCCTCAGGGGAGCATGCTTGCTCCAGCAATGTTCAACATTTAGACAAATGAAAGGGACAGAGAATTTTATCTATGTTGACAATCGTGCCATCACCACTCAAGCAGGGAGATTTGAAATGGTTGAACATAAGCTCTCCGAAGCTTTAGGTGCTCTTACTGTCTATTACTGGGAAAACCAGCTGATTCCTAATCCATCTAAAATGCAGACATGTGCTTTTCACCTTAAGAATAAAAAAGCATCTTGAGCTCTAAGGATTACCTGGGAAGGAATCCCATTAGAGTATTGCAGCACACCAAAATACCTGGGAATTACTCTGGACCGTGCTCTGATTTACAAGACGCACTGCTTGAATATCAAGCAAAAAGTGGGTGCTAGAAATAATATCATACAAAAGCTGACTGGCACAACCTGGGGATCACAATCAGACAGAGTGAAGATGTCCAGGGCCATAGCCAGAAAAAAATAATTCAGGGGTGGGGGGGTGGGCTTGAAACTTTTTTGGCAAATCATGAAGAGTAGTTCCATAATGCAAAATAATTTAGAAATCAGGCTCCATCGATAAACTTCAGTGGATACTCAAGACTGATAAACTTCAGTGGTCACTCATGGAGATTTGGTTAACCAGTTAAAATCCATGAGTATACCAGCTTAAAAAAAAACCTGAAAATTTTCAGGGGGGGGGGGTTGAACTCCTAACCCTTGAAGACATCTACCCTTGCGTTTTTGCTACTCTGCTCCTTAATACGCATGCCCAGAGTGGAATACATCTCACCAAGTTAAAACAGTGGATTTGGTGCTTAAGCTTAATGAGACATGCCGCATTGTCACAGGATGTCTATGCCGCTACACCGCTGGAGAAATTATACTGTTTAGCTGGTATTGCACCATCTGACATCCGTTGGGAAGTAGCAGCCTGTAATGAAAGGACCAAGGCATTGACATCTCCAACTCATCCTGTTCAGATATCAGCCAACATGCCAAATCAAGGAACAGCTTCCTAAGATCTACAGAGATACTTGCAGGAACACCTCAGCAAGCAAGAGTCCAAAAGTGGCAGGCTAAAACCTGGAACCTCCTTCCATGGCTGATACCAGATGAGAAACTCCCTCCTGGGCACATAGAAGACTGAGTGACATGGAAGGTGCTGAACAGACTGCACTCTAACACCAGGAGATGCAGAGCCAGTCTTAGGAAATGGGGCTACAAAGTGGAGTCCACAATATGCGAGTGTGGAGAAGAGCAAACCACAGACCACCTACTCCAACGCAGTCTATGCCCTGCCAAATGCCTTATGGAGGACCTTCACACAGTGATACCAGAGGCACTCCAAGTGGCCAGCTACTGGTCAAAGGAAATCTAGTATAATGCCAAGTTTTCAACTTTGTGTTTTTAAATTCATCATAATTGTATTCTCAGTTCGCTTCTGACAGGATACATAAATAAAATGGAATATGCTGCCTGGGAGAGTGGTGGAGTCTCCTTCTCTGGATGGCCTTCTCTGGATGGCCTTGTACGGCAAGCTCCGAACCCACGTCGGATCCCCACTGACACGTGTTCCATGGAGGGCGAGTTCGGACAACTGGGCAGGACGTTTGGAGTGAGGCGTGTCTGGAGTGCTACCTCTAGTCTCCAGAAGTTCATCTTTGGTTCGGATTCACCCGTTTAGTGTGCTTCCCTGGTTTTGTGCGCTCATTAACCTCCATAAAAATTTAAACGATTCACCGGTGAGCGTTTCCCATCCAGCTGCAAACTTGCAATAATTAAAACGACGGAGTCCGATTTGTGCAGTAATGAGGAAAAGGCTGCGGGAGCAGGCGAGGAAGGACAGCCACTCGGTCCTCGTCGGGGCTCTCCTCGCTCCCTTTCCTTTGGTTTCCTCTGTCTCTGTTTGCGAACAAAGGTTCGTTGACAAAACAAGGACTCGCCCGATTTGGGAAACAAATAAAGCAAGCTGTGGAAGGCGGGACAAAGGCAAGGAAAACAAACAAGGCGGCTAAGATGTCCACAGAAAGACTTGCGGAGGGATAGGAACAAGGGCTCCTTTGAAAGTCCAGGGTCTGGAGAGAGAGCTGTCCCCTTTCAAGCCAATCCTGTTGTTGTTTTCAAAGGGCGTTGAAATCCGAGAACTTCTCCTCCGATCACGCCTTTCTCTGAAAATTGGGGCTCAAGGCGGCTTAAGAACAAATACAGCTATACACATCGGAAAAGTTTCCATCAAAGATCAGCACTATTTTCCTTCTTGCACTTATTACAAGAGATGATTTTCCCTTTAGGTTGCTGTGAGTTTTCCGGGCTGTATATCCATGTTCCAGAAACATCCCCTCCTGACGTTTCGCACACAACTATGGCAGACATCCTCAGAGGTTGTGAGGACTGTTGGAAACTAGGCAAATGGATTCATATATCTGTGGAAGGTCCAGGGTGGGAGAAAGAACTCTTGTCTGCCTAAGGCAAGTGTGAATGTTGCAATTGGCCAGCTTGATTAGCACTGAATGGCTTTGCAGCTTCAAAGCTTGGCTGCTTCCTGCTGGGGAAAAACCTTTATTGCGAGGTGGTTAGCTGGCCCTCATTGTTTTCTTGTCTGGAATTCCCCTGTTGTCGAATGCTGCTCTTTATTTACTATCCTGATTTTAAAGTTTTTTAAATACTGGTAGCCAGATTTTGTTAATAATAATACTAATAATATCCTTATTTCTATTCCGCCCTATCTCCCCGAAGGAACTCAAGGACGGATTCCACAAACAAGGGTATACATTCAATGCCTTCATAAAACAGATAAATATTGCATAAAATCCCAACAAGCTCCAGATATGAAAACCTTACATCAAATTAAACCTGGTAGGCAGGAAGCAACCAAGCTTTGAAGCTGCAAAGCCATTCAATGCCAATCAAGCTGGCCAATTGCAACATTCATACTTTCCGCAGGCAGACAAGAGTTCTTTCTCCCACCCTGGACATTCCACAGATATATCAACCCCGCTTGCCTAGTTTCCAACAGTCCACACAACCTCTCAGGATGCCTGCCATTGATGTGGGCGAAACGTCAGGAAAGAATGCTTCTGGACCATGACCAGCCAGGAAGACTCACAGCAACGCAGTGATTCCGGCCATGAAATGTAGAAGCGCCCAAGAGTTGGATTCTCAGAGATTAGTCCATAAAGGTCACTTTCCCCATCCCCAGCTCTGCTTTTTACAGGTTGTAAAGTCATCTCATTGCAGAAATCAAAGGTGGGAAAGGGAAGGCGACTCTCTCCCATCCGGAGACGCAGCAGTTGCCAATATTTAGACTAAAAACCTAAAGAAGAGAAAGGGAGACAAGGCTCCTCTTCGGGGAGATGACATCCCCGCAGGAATTTGCGGCTAAACCGAAACAGGATGCCGGGGAAGTGCTTGTCTGGACCCCGAAAAACAGGTTGGACGCTTCAACTTAATTGGGGAGAGGAGGAGTTCTAAACGCAAAACCAGCTCCAGTTTGTACCTTTTAGCGTCAACTGAGATAAAACACTTTGATCAGAGCTTTCATTGACACAGTCTCCTTACAAGGCTATAAATGAAAGCTTCAGTCACCTAAGGACCCTAAAAAGGCAGCAGATCTCGTCTGATTTTGGAAGCAAAACAGGATAAGCATAAACAGGGATTAATTCTCCAGTGTAGATGTAGCCCAACTCTCAACCTATCAACCATGCTGCCTCTGAACTCCGTGAGATTTCTAAGGCTGGATCTACACTGCCATGTAATCCAGATTATCTGTTTTGAACTGGGTTTTATTTATTTATTTACTACATTTATATCCCGCCCTTCTTACCCTGAAGGGGACTCAGAGCAGTTTACAAATAATATTTACATATAGTGTATTATATCACTAGCACAGCACAACACAAGCACTATATACCAGCACCACTATACTGTAATATTGCCAGCAATATTACGTGTAATAAATAATATATAGTTGATACTGTTATATTGTATTACTGTATATGAGCCTACACTGCTATATAATCCAGTTCAAAGCAGATAATCTGGATTTTATATGACAGTGTAGAAGGGGCCTCACGGATAGGATAGGCTATAGGATGGGAAGGTCATCTCAATCATTCTGCCACTGATTTATGACAGTGGCTCTCAACCTGTGGGTCCCCAGATGTTCTGGCCTTCAACTCCCAGAAATCCTAACAGCTGGTAAACTGGCTGGGATTTCTGGGAGTTGAGGGCCAAAACACCTGGGGACCCACAGGTTGAGAACCATTGCACTAAAAGATTCTAGTTGAACATTTTCCATACCCCTCACGCAATCTTCATTCCCAGGATTCTTCTATAATTCCTAGGCATATTGGCATGGATATTAATGTGGCATTGCAGAGATTGAAAAGTGGGGTTGCTGTGAGTTTTCCAGGCTGTATGGTCATGTTCCAGAAGCATTATCGCCTGATGTTTCACCCACATCTATGGCAGGCAAAACATCAGGACAGTAAATAAAGAACAACACTCTGAAAACAGGGCAATTCCTGACATTAAAAAAAATCAAGGCCAGCTAACATCTCCCAACAAAGGATTCCCTCAAGCAGGAAGCAGGCAGGCTTTGAATCTGCAAGTCCATTAAATGCTAGTCAAGGTGATCAATTGCAACATTCACACTTGCCTCAAACAGACAAGAGTTCTTTCGCCCACCCTGGACTTCTCACAGATATATAAACCCCACTTGCCTAGTTTCCAACAGACCTCACACCTCTGAAGATGCCTGCCATAAATGTGGGTAAAACGTCATAAGAGAATGCTTCTGGAACATGACCATACAGCCTGGAAAAATCACAGCAACCCAGTGATTCTAACAACATCATTCCCCCCCCCCCTTTTTTTGTGTGTGTGGCTTTAAAATATTTTTGCCTCATGAAAGAATCAGTAGAGAGAGACTCCAAAGCTTGTATGATATGCTTTATGCATTTTAGGCCATTAAAGGTATTGCTGCTTTGTGGGTTATGGGTTTTGTTTTGTTTCATGCATGACCAAGAGGGCTACCACGCAAAATGAACAAAATGAATGTTTTTTAAAGAGAGACTGGATAGCCATGATATGTACTACTCTAATACGGTGGTGCAGTGTGTTAAAGCAGCTGCTGAACTTGCGGACCAAAAGGTCGCAGGTTCGAATCAGGGGAGCGGAATGAGCGCCCGCTGTTAGCCCCAGCTTCTGCCAACCTAGCAGATATGGCTTCACAGTATATCTGCCAGGGAAGAAAAGATGAAATCATAGTCTCATTTTTCCTACATTTTTAGAAAAATACCTCAAAAATCAATTCACAACTTTTTCAGCTAAAAGGATTGCACAAATTACTAGTTATTCCTCAACACAGATTAGAAATAGAATACAAAAACTGTAAGGAAAGTTTAGGCCTGAATTACAGAGCCATCCCTATTAAAATGCACTAAGATTAGCAACAGCTTAACTTTGCGCTAGATTTGGGACACCAAACAACAAAATCCATGTTGCCCATTCAAAACCAAAGGGAGAGTGTGGGGTAATTTAAGCAGGAAGTTAATATTAGGAGTCAGAGTCATCAATCTCTGTTTCTCTGAAGTGGCGTGAATGAGGCAAATAAAAGTCCGGCACCTGATGCAGACCGGCAGCTGAAAGCTTGTTGGCTTTCCTTTCCTTTCTTCTCTTTTGGTGTCATTCTGCTTGGTGACTCCATTCATCACACTGTCACTGTCCATTCGGGCTTCCCCTTGTGCCTAACGTGTCTTAGAGCTGATGGCACAAATTTAATTTGTTACAGGCAAAGGAGGGGCAACTGGAGCCCTGCCTGGGGCACCCTTGCTGGAAGCAGTGTCAGGCAGACTTATTGTCCCTTAATGGTGACTGGCTGGTGCTAGGGAGAGGTGGCACAGGGACCAAACAAACTGATTCAATTAAACCGAGTTGCATGCCCTCCTCCAAATACGGGAAGGAGGTGGTCTGGGCCCAAAGACAATAACTTTGGAAACAGATGCTCTTTGGAAGTGGAGAAGCTTTTGATATTTATTAAAGGGCTTCCGCAACCTGAGGTCTGATGTCACTCCAGCCCTGCGATTGTGAACTGCCTCCCTGTTCTTTGGATAGCTGTGCAGTCCTGTGCATGCTTGCTTGGAAGTCAGTTCCATTGTCTTCTAAGGGAGGTAGCTAATAAACAAAGATGATGATGACACTGAAATAGTTAATGATTTTGTACACTTTATCTTAGTCATAAATCAAAATGGAGCACCTTGACGCAATGGGTTAAACTTTTGTGCCGGCAGGACTGCTGACCGAAAGGCAGTTCAAATCCAGGGAGCGGGGTGAGCTCCTGTCTGTCAGCTGCAGCTTCCCATGCAGGGAAATGAGGGAAGCCTCCCACAGGATGGTCCTTGCAGACAGCCAATTCTCTCACACCAGAAGCGACTTGCAGTTTCTCAAGTTGCTCCTGACACACACAAAAATCAAAATGGATACTGTAGTCAAGAAATCAGAAGCATTACATAAAGCAGAGTTCTTAAAAAAACCAAACGTACACAGACAGAGGAAGGCTGACTTAACCATTTTAAATGTACATGCAAAGATTGTTAGTTTATCCAACAGTGCTATAGTTTTTTAATTTTTTATGTGGTTGTAAAACCTGGGTAGCAAAGAAATCTGAAGATGAACCATAGACACAATGAACCACCAAAAGGTCAAATCAATGGGTCCAAAACTAATTCAAGGTCAAGCTCTCCCAAGAAGATGGAATGATTAAACTGTAGCCATTGTACTTTGGACACATCATGACTCACCAGAAAAAAACCCCTTTGGTAAAGTTGAAGGCAGTAGGAAGGAGAGAGATATGACATTGCAGATGATTGATTTGGTTAAGAAAGCCGTGGCACTGAGTTTTCATAGAGCTGTTAATAAGATCTCTTATTCAAAGGGCTGGATCATTTAATGGGCTGCATAACTGTTCAACAATTTGTAATTATAACAAGAGAAAAAATGGTGTTTAGTCAAGTTCTTAAAATCTTGCAGTTTTCCCCACTTGCTCCCTTGTGCACAGGGCTCTTTATACTCATTAAGGGCACCAGAGTGCTAAGTCATTATTATAATAAGGATATATGCTGAATAAAAAGAGCCATGCTTCAGGCCCCATAAATTACAACTGTCAGTTCAAGGGATCCACAGAGCTGGGAATAATTATTTACAACATGCTTTATAGAGCAATTAAAAATTCCCCAAATGGTGTTAATTGCTTTTAATGTGGAAAAAATGCTGTCTGGATTTCAAATGTGTGCTTAGCAGAAATTGTCCTATAGAAAATTCTTAAACGAGTTTTTTCTTTTGTTTACAAAAATATGGGCATTATGTCTTTTTTCTGTACAATTTTTGTCTCTGGTAAACTGCAAAAATGTATTAAAGAGGATTTGGTAAAATTATTACAGTCACTGCAAATGGATTTCACTATTAAAATGTGAAAATAATTGCAAGTGTAATGGCAATACCTATAAGAGCAGTATCAAACTGAAGGAGGGATCCTGCCACAAGGAACTGCAGCATCCACTTCACATAAAAGAGGAGTTAATTGGACATCCCCTTCCCTAGCCACTTCACAATAGAGACTGGCATGACATTCCCCACAAATCTGAAGTTTTGTCAGTAAATCATATTTGAAGGCTGTAAAGAGATTAGCTGTCAACAAGGGAAGAAGAAAAAGTGAACAGGAGCAGAAATCTAGAACATGTTACTTGCTCCTGCTTTGGAACAGGTCAACAAAGCAGCAGAAGACTTTGAAGCAAGTTCATTATGTATCTTCTCAGTGAAATTGGACAACTCAATTTCTTGTGCGCTAATTGCGCCTGTGCCTTGGGAAGTCTGACTTGGCCACGGTGGTCCATGTTCTTGTTACATCCCGTTTGGATTACTGCAACGTGCTCTACATGGGGTTGCCTTTGAAGACGGCCTGGAAGCTTCAGCTAGTACAACGGGCGGCAGCCAGACTGATAACTGGAGCAGCGTACAGGGAGCATACTACTCCTCTGTTGTGTCAGCTCCACTGGCTGCCAATATGCTACTGAGCCCAATTCAAAGTGCTGGTTTTGACCTATAAAACCCTAAACGATTCTGGTCCAACTTACCTGTTTGAATGTATCTCCTCCTATGAGCCTACTAGAACATTAAGATCATCTGGGGAGGCCCTGCTCTTGGTCCCACCTGCCTTGCAAGAGTGACTGGTGGGGACGAGAGACAGGGCCTTCCCAGTGTTGGCTCCTCGGCTGTGGAACTCCCTCCCCAGAGACATCCGGCAGGCTCCATCCCTCCTGGGCTTTAGAATGAAGCTAAAAACCTGGTTATGCACGCAAGCATTTAATGAATAGACTTTTACGGCTTCGACATGGACTAGATCAAGGATTATGCACAAGGTTTTTGGAGGAATTGACTTATGCACTTTATATGTTTTAAGTTTTGTATATTGTCTCATGTGTTTTAATGCCTAATGTAACTTGTTTTTTTATTGCTTCATGTTTTACTATATTGTATCATTGTGGTTTTTATTGGCATTGAATTTTTGCCAGACCTGTAAGCCGCCCTGAGTCCCCACGGGAGAGAAACAAACTAACTCACACTTTCTGGGAGATGTTGACAAGCTGGAATGTGTCCAGAGGAGGGCAACTAAAATGATCAAATGTCTGGAGAACAAGCCCTATGAGGAGAGGCTTAAAGAGCTGGGCATGTTTAGCCTGCAGAAGAGAAGGCTAAGAGGAGACATGATAGCCATGTACAAATATGTGAGGGGAAGTCATAGGGAGGAGGGAGCAAGCTTGTTTTCTGCTGCCCTGCAGACTAGGATGCGGAACAATGGCTTCAAACTACAGGAAAGGAGATTCCACCTGAACATCAGGAAGAACTTCCTCACTGTGAGAGCTGTTTGGCAGTGGAACTCTCTCCCCCAGACTGTGGTGGAGGCTCCTTCTTTGGAAGCTTTTAAACAGAGGCAGGATGGCCATCTGTTGGGAGTGCTTTGAATGCGATTTCCTGCTTCTTGGCAGGGGGTTGGACTGGATGGCCCATGAGGTCTCTTCCAACTCTACTATTCTATGATTCTATGATTCTATGATTTCTAGGCTTAAGCTTCTCCAAATAAAACTGTCCAAGAAAACCCTGGAACAGGGTTATATAACCTGGAACAGACTTGAAGGCACATAACAGCGACCAATGACAGAACCAGCCTAGTCACGTGCTAAGTAGATAAATAGCTTACTGATCAGATGCTGGAAGTATAACCCTTATATGATGACTCTTGCTTGCGTACACGTCACTCACTATATGGAGCCCCCTATGGCACAGTGGATTAAACCGCTGAGCTGCTGAACTTGCTGATGGAAAGGTCTGCAGTTCGAATCCGGGGATCAAGGTGAGCTCCTGCTGTTAGCCCCAGCTTCTGCCAACCTAGCAGTTCAAAAACATGCAAATGTGAGTAGATCTAATGGTGCTTGGCTCTTCAGTATAGAAGTGGAGATGAACATCAGAGTCGACAGAATAGACTTAATGCCAAGGGGAAACCTTGACCTTTACTATACTCACTATGCATTGTTTATTTACATCCTAAGGGAACTCCTATGTAGCTAAAGGAGTCCTTTCCCTTGCTTTTGGCATCCTACTTTACCATGATATTGTCAGTTTTTGTTTCTCCCATTAATCTTTGTATGAAACAAATCTCACATATCCAAGTCACCACATTAAGTCCCACACACTTTATCAGCTCAGGAACATTTCAAAATTGGTATTAGCAGAAATCCCTATGTTTCACTGTGCTCCAGACTCAGGATTAATTCCTTAGAAATAGGAATTAAGAGGGGAAAGCTGTGAAGCAACAGCTTCAGCTAGTCTGCCAGGTTTGGTGACTCTCATTCAGCCACGTGGTTTTATTTTGCCAACAGTTTTCAATGAATGGTGATCATTCATTCAATGGTGATTCACTGCAGCTTTAATGCTTTATCATACTTCTATTTATCACTTGTCATATCTTCTGCAAATATCAGGTTGACAGGTCTCTGCCAATAGGAATTTACAATAAAAATCCAGCACTAGAAGCAACAGACAGAAAAAGGTGGGTGGAGGCAGAGCCAAATATAAATGAATAAGCAGACAACCACCCTTTCTTCATTCTAGCAATTATGACAATTTTTGTGAAATGTAAAATTGAATGGGATTACCAGTTAACTCAAATTAACCCCTTTTAAATCCCATTGATTTAAATAAATGGTTTAAATATATATTCCATTCCAATTTGCCATTGCTAGCACTCTCCCAACATGTTGTCACAATTCCCAGGAATTATGGCGGCAGTAATCCAATGCATCTGGAGGACACAGAGTTGTAGAAAGCTCTTTTATTACCTTCCACCAGGTTTGTTCTTCCGTGAATTGCTTCTAGATACTGAAAATTTAAATTTAGCATTAGGCATACTATTTCTATGCATTTTATTTTTGGGGAAGGCACGTTGCATGGGATGAGATTATTTCAAAGGCCATATAATAATATGTTATATGTAATTCACTTATCTGCAGTACATTGCCTTTTCCTTCATAACAAGGATTTGACAAAGTTGCCTTCCAAAAGCTATATAAATGGGGATAAACAAGTTAATAAATTGGGATAGTTACTTGATATGATTAAAATGTCCAAAGAGGACTAATAAAAAGTACAATGAACAATACAATACATTCTTTTTAAATACCACAATGAGTAATAACAAAAAATACTTCTAAGACATTATAATGTGTGTACATTTAAATTTCCCCAAGTTTTGGCTTATTCATATTGAAAGTTGAGAACTATCAAGTGTTTTGCTCTCACTTCCCAAAATATCAATGGGATTAGCATATTGTGGTATGATTGTGGGGCTAGTCTGGAGAAATCTTGGACAGAGAGGCTAGTTGAGGCTATAGAAGCCTGTTCGGAGGGAAAGAACCTCTTAAGAACGTCAGTAAGTTATAGTCTTTCTTAAGTTTCTTAGGAGAAGCATACGTGTCAGAACCCTGCTACTAGAGCCTGGATGTGGCTCTGAGTTTCAGGGTCACTGACATTGATAAGACACCTGCGGCTCAGGACTTGGAGAAGAAACGGCTGCTGGACTTGGCGGGGAATTTGCGCGGGGTTTTACTGAGCGGGAAGAGACTGTTCAAATGAGGGGGAGGGTATATAAAGGAGGGTTGGCCGTAGTATCCCATTCTTGGCTTTTCTGATGTTCATGTTTCCTACAGTAAAAGTTTCTGGTGATATCACAGAGAGTCTTGTGTGTTCATTCAGGAGCGGCTGTGGTGAGCTGACACTAAGCCAAGAATGGGATACTACGGTATCAGCAAACGGTAGAAGGTCCGCCCAATCATCCTGTCTATAATTGGTGTACATCCTTAAAAATTGGCACAGTGTCTGTTGGGTACGTTCGACCCCCCCGTTGGTCGCGGGATGAAAGGCCGAGCTCAGGTTCCTTTCTGCTCCTAACAGCTGTAAGAATTTTCCCCAAAATTTTGCAGTAAATTGGACTCCCCGGTCGCTAATTATTTTGTCGGGACACCCATGTAGGCGATATACATGCTTCACATACAAATCAGCAAGTTTTTCAGCTGAAGGGAGTTTTGGCAGGGCCACAAAGTGTGCCTGTTTTGAGAATAGGTCCAATATTGTCCAAATGTATCTGTGGCCTCTGCTGGGGGGTAGTTCGCCTACAAAATCCATGGCTACGCATTCCCATGGCCTCATGGGCTCCACCACCTTCTGCAATAGCCCCTGGGGCTTCCCCGGTGGTGTTTTTCCCTCTGCACATAATTCACACTGCGTGACGTACCCCCTGGCGTCTTTCCTCATTCCGGGCCACCGCTTATGCCCAGCCAAATGGGGTAACCCAGAGGCGTGGAGTGGTGCGGGGAGACAGCACCGGAGGAGAGGAAGGTTCACCTTCCCCAGGCCCACAAAGGATGGTGTTTCTGGAGGAGAGGATGTCGGCGATGGAGACCACCCTGGCAGTGATGTCGAGGGCGATGGAGCGCCTGGCGGTTTTGGCGGAGCCGGAGAGAGGAAGGGAACTTCGGGCTAGCTCAATGTGGGACGTGAGCGTGGGAAGCAGCCAGGGCTTTGCAGACCTCCCAGCACCGAAGGGAAGGGAAATGCGAAAGGAGCCCGGTGCCCGGCCCAAGATCCAAACAAGCCTGACGCGGGTGGAGGAGAATGACGACGAAGGGGAAAAGCCTCCGAGAATCCCGGCTACGCTCCCAACTGAGACCCTGGTGCCCCTGGCGAATGCCGGGCGTGGCACAGGGCCAAGAGAAGCAGCAGCGGGGCCCACTGGTCCGCAAGGGGGCTTGCGACGGGCGGAGAATTGGGGATTGCCACCACAGGGACCCCTACCGAGACGAGAGGAACTAAGGATCGAGTTTGGGGGAGAGTCCTCTGAACTGGATTTTTTCCTGACCACGGTGAGGGGCTATATGGAGGACAATGCTCACACTTTTAGAACGGAATCCAGCCGGGTACGGGCCATTGGTGCAGTGTTGAAGAGGGGAGCGGCCAGCTGGTACGTTCAACTGCACGCGCGGCGCGACCCATGTCTGGGGTCACTCCGACGCTTTATGGGGGCCCTGGAGACCCGTTTCCGAGATCCACTGGAGCAGATCCGGGCGAGGGAGAAGTTGAAGACCGTCTCCCAGGGGCAGAGGTCAGTATCTGAGTATGCGGAGGAGTTCCAATGCCTCGCTGAAAAGGTGCCGGAATGGTCTGCAGTAACAAAGATAGAACTCTTCAAAGAGGGTCTCAGGCGGGAGATCCTCTCCTGGGCGGTGCATCGTGATGAGCCTGACACACTGCGCGGATGGATTCAGCTGGCGGGGCGCATCGAGACATCGCTGGCCCAGGCGAGGAGGCACCGAGGAGGGCTACAGCAGCGGCCGCAGATGAAAGAGGGGAGCCGGAAGGAGGGATCAACCCCAGCCGGGAGGAGAACGGAGCCGACAGGGAACGTGAGCACCAGCAGGAGGGGCTGCTTCGTGTGCGGCCGTTTGGGCCACAGGGCTGCCGAGTGCTGGCAGAGAAAAGGGGAAGGCGGAGGCCCGCCCAAACCAAGAGCCGTGGCAGGGAAATGCGCCGAGGAAGAACCACCGATGAGGCACCACTCGGGGGGGTTGGTAAGTCAGGACAAAGCCATGATAGTGGTCCCCATTCAGCTTGAAAGTGGCAGCAAACAAGCAACCTGCAAAGCATTTGTGGATTGTGGATGTTCCAGGAACATCATCTCCCCTGAATTAGCCGAGGGATTGGGATGCGAAAGAACGAACCTAGAATCCCCAATAGCTTTCTCGCAGTTGGACGGATCCACAGCATCGGGATCATTAGCTAAGTACAGTGCCGAAGATGTAAAGTGTAAGATAGGGAGTTGGGAAGGAAAGGTGTCATTTGTGATATCACAAATAGCCAGCTATAATGTTATACTAGGCATGCCATGGCTGGGGCAGGCCAACCCGCAAATCAACTGGGAGGATAAGAGCATGATCTTCAGGATGAAGTTGGAAGAAGGGAGCCAGGAAGTGGAGAGAGAGCCGGGGAAAAGGGGGGAGGAAGACTCTATCAGGATAGCAGAACTGGCAGATAAATTACCCCCAGAGTATCGGGATTTTGTGGACGTATTTGATGAGAAGGAAGCAGACAGTTTCCCACCGAAGCGGAGAGTTGAAGTGAAGATAGAGCTAGTCCCAGGAGCAGAGCTTCCCAAGGCAAAAATATACCCAATGTCGGCTAGGGAAAAGGAGGAACTGAGAAAATACATTGATAAAAACCTAGCGAGGGGTTTCATAGAGCCTTCAAATTCCCCTCTAGGGGCGCCTGTGTTGTTCAGGCGGAAAAAGGACCAAACGCTGAGGCTCTGCATTGACTACAGGGGCCTGAATGCAATCAGTTCTGTAAATAAATACCCCCTACCCTTAGTGAAGGACTTGATCGCCCAGTTATCGGAGGGACAGATATTCACTAAATTGGACTTAATTGAAGCGTACCATAAATTGCAGATCAAACCAGAGGACAGGTGGAAGACGGCCTTCTCCTGTGCATTCGGATTATTCAATTATCGTGTGCTCCCCTTCGGTTTGTGCGGCGGAGGTGCCGCGTTCATGCAATTAATCAACGAAGTGTTGCATCCATTGTTGTACAAGGGGGTCTTTGTTTTTTTAGATGACATATTGATAATATCTCGGACTAAGGAGCAACACATAGAACTAGTCAGGGAAGTCCTGCAAAAGTTGAGAGAAGCAAAACTGTATGCGAAGCTTGCCAAGTGCGAGTTCAATAAAGACCAGATAGACTTTCTGGGGTATAGGATTTCCTCCCAGGGAGTGGCGATGGACCCTGCGAAGGTAGAAGACGTGAGGGGGTGGGAAGCCCCCAAAACACGGAAGCAGCTGCAATCCTTCCTAGGGTTCGCAAACTTCTATAGAACATTTATCAAGGACTTTGCGCGCCTCACTTTGCCATTAACGGATTTGTTAAAGACTAAAGGCAGGGGAGAAACAGCCAAAGTGAAGGCCCCAGGGGCCAAACTGACATGGACAATAGAATGCCAGGAAGCTTTCGAAGCCCTTAAAAAGCGTTTTACTGAGGAGCCTGTCCTACAGCACCCTGATATGTCTAAAGCCTTTGTATTACATTGCGATGCATCAGACCGGGCATATGGGGCAGTTCTGCTACAGAAAGACGAGGGGGGGAACCTGAAGCCATGTGGCTATCTGTCAAAAACGTTTAGCGATACAGAAAAAAACTGGCCAATTTGGGAGAGAGAAGCCTTAGCTATTCTAAAAGCACTAGAGTGCTGGAGACACTTTCTGGAAGGAAGTGGAACACCGTTTGAGGTGTGGACTGATCATAGAAATTTACAGTATCTAAGATCCCCTCGTAAACTATCAGCGAAGCAAATTAGATGGGCCCAATATTTCAGCCGTTTTGATTTCAGACTCAGATTCTTCCAGGGGAAACATAACATACTCGCTGACGCTCTCTCTCGGATGCCTCAGCACGGGGGAGGAATTCAGGAATCTGAAGGGAGCCTATTCCTAGATAAGCAATGGGGCCTGGCAGTACTAACTCGAGCACAAGCGGCCAAAGAAAACAAACGTACCGCCATTTCCACGGGGGGAGGAGAAATATGGGAGGAAGAGTTGAAGCGAGCGTATGGAATGGACAAATGGTTACAAACTAACAAAGAAAAGGGAGAATTGTGTGGGGATTTGGTGTTTGTAAATAAGAAATTGTATATCCCTGAATGTTTAAGACGAGAAATGTTAAGGAAGTACCATGATAACAAAGGTGCGGGTCATCTAGGCCCCACCAGGACTATTAAACTGTTGGCCAGACAATGCTGGTGGCCCGGAATGAGGAAAGACGCCAGGGGGTACGTCACGCAGTGTGAATTATGTGCAGAGGGAAAAACACCACCGGGGAAGCCCCAGGGGCTATTGCAGAAGGTGGTGGAGCCCATGAGGCCATGGGAATGCGTAGCCATGGATTTTGTAGGCGAACTACCCCCCAGCAGAGGCCACAGATACATTTGGACAATATTGGACCTATTCTCAAAACAGGCACACTTTGTGGCCCTGCCAAAACTCCCTTCAGCTGAAAAACTTGCTGATTTGTATGTGAAGCATGTATATCGCCTACATGGGTGTCCCGACAAAATAATTAGCGACCGGGGAGTCCAATTTACTGCAAAATTTTGGGGAAAATTCTTACAGCTGTTAGGAGCAGAAAGGAACCTGAGCTCGGCCTTTCATCCCGCGACCAACGGGGGGGTCGAACGTACCCAACAGACACTGTGCCAATTTTTAAGGATGTACACCAATTATAGACAGGATGATTGGGCGGACCTTCTACCGTTTGCTGAGATGGCTTTTAACGGGGCCGTACATTCGGCCACAGGTCGTGCCCCATTCAAAATAGTATACGGACAGGAGGTGGCACCTTTCCCCAGGCTACCCGAGTGGAAGGAAGGGGAGGGCCAGACCGACGAGGAATGGCCGGCCAAAATCAAGCAAGGGTGGCAAACCGTGGTAGAGGCATTGCGGGAAACACAAAAGAAGTACAAGCTCTTTGCGGATCGTAGGCGCCGAGAGGGGGACAAATTGGGCGAAGGAGATCTGGTTTGGCTGAGCACAAAAAACCTAAAATTGGGATTCCCATCCAAGAAATTGGCTCCACGCTATATAGGACCATTCAGGGTAGCAAAAAGAATAAACGAAGTGACCTATGAGCTGAGGCTACCCAAGGACCTAGGAAAGATACACCCGGTATTCCATTGCAGCCTGTTAAAAAAGTATAAAGGAACTCTGGACGGCGGAGAACAATAGTTGTGTTTAATCTTTTCCTTCCAGGATGAAGGGGAGGAGGACGCCATGTCAGAACCCTGCTACTAGAGCCTGGATGTGGCTCTGAGTTTCAGGGTCACTGACATTGATAAGACACCTGCGGCTCAGGACTTGGAGAAGAAACGGCTGCTGGACTTGGCGGGGAATTTGCGCGGGGTTTTACTGAGCGGGAAGAGACTGTTCAAATGAGGGGGAGGGTATATAAAGGAGGGTTGGCCGTAGTATCCCATTCTTGGCTTTTCTGATGTTCATGTTTCCTACAGTAAAAGTTTCTGGTGATATCACAGAGAGTCTTGTGTGTTCATTCAGGAGCGGCTGTGGTGAGCTGACACATACGTGGTACTGGAGAAAAATTCCACAAATACCTTGGGCTGCTAAAAAAAAAAAATCAAATGAATGGGTCAGCTCTCAGTTCATATTGTTTTCAATATCAACTTTATTCTACACTCCAGAACTTTCTTCTGACATTGACCATTGTATTACATCATGTTTCTCAGTTATTATAACATGGAATTTTCATTGTTGCCTAAAACTTAACATGACAAAAACAGAACTACCTATTTTTCCTACAAAACATGTGTTACAACATACATTCTCCATCACTGTTAATAATGTTTTCATTTATTTTGTGAAAGTAAAGGTAAAGGTTTTCCCCTGACATTAAGTCTAGTTGTGTCTGACTGTGGGGGCTGGTGCTCATCTCCATTTCTAAGCCGTAGAGCTGGCGTTGTCCGTAGACACCTTTAAGGTCATGTGGCTGGCATGACTGCATGGAGCTTCATTACCTTCCTATTGGAGCAGTAGCTATTGATCTACTCACATTTGCATTTTTTTTTCGAATTTCTAGGTTGGCAGAAGCTGGAGCTAACAGTTGTGAAAGAAGCATAGAATCTTGGTTTTACTTTTGATTCTCATTTGTTTCCTGCAATGAGGTTGCAGCAAAGTTATTTTTTTCTTTATAGCATTACTAAAATCTGACCTTTTCTTTCTACATCTTCTCCTAAGACCTTAGTTCATTCATTAGTCATTTCCCACCTTGAATCCTGCAGTCTTCTTCCATTATCTCACCTTTAGTTTTCAGGTTTTCATTCAATATTCTGCTGCTATATACAGCCCAACTAAAAAAATGTTTTCTTGATGTCTTGGTTTTTAGGACTGTCTCTGGTGCACTGGTTCAGAAAATTGCACTGGACAGACTGCATCAGCTCTAATTTCTTAGATATGGTTATTATGATTTTCTATGGGCGAGGAGATGGCAACTGGTAGATAGATAGCATATGTTCTGCATTTCAAAAACTAGAGCTATAGGGGAAACAGATGACATTTTTGGAATCAGCAAATCAAATATACCTAGAAACTGGACTAATATTCGAGGCACCAACATGTGTATTGGTCAGTGTAATAAATGATGATGGTGACGCTGACAACAAATTGAGCCTGAACTCTTAGTAGAAGTAAAGATAACGAAACTGAGGCTGTTGTGCTTTGGACATATAATGAGATAACATGACTCATTGGGAAAGACAATAAAGATTAGTAAAGTAGAAGGCAGTAGGAAAGAGAGATAATGCACTAAAAGTGAATAGTGGTTCTCAATCTGTGGGTCCTCAGATATTTTGGCCTTCAACTCCCAGAAATCCTAGCAGCTGGTAAACTGACTGTGATTTCTGGGAGTTGTAGGCCAAAACATCTGGGGACCCATAGGGTGCGAACCACTGGATTAAATCAAAGAAGCCACTGCCCTGAATGGGGCAGTTGAGGACCAGGCTCTTAGTTGCCATAAGATCAGGCCAACCTGATGGAAAACAACAACAACAACAATGTGTATGTGTGTGTAGATAAATCCCCTAAAGCATGTATCACTGGGATTGTTACCTCAAAGGACCTGATTGTAATACTCAGGGTTTTTTTTTTAAATGAAGAAAATGATTTGTAACTTGCTGGTGATCCACAAACAGCTAAATAGAAGAATCATTCATTGCATTTGAATTTTACTCAAATGGCTTTGTAAAATATGCCTCCCTAGACCTCAAGCAGTAAATATGTGTGTGTATGCCATACTAGTTCTTCAGGGAGATCCATTTGCCCACGGGTTCATTAGCATTTTGGGAAATAAATTGGCTCTATTTGCAATGTTGCTCATCTGCAATGGAAAATTCATGGAAAGCTCTTTCAGGTCTGCTCTAATCAAACTGACAGATTCCTTGCCAGTGACTTTATTAATCCAAATTGAAGGAGGGACTCTAAACACCCCCTCAGGAGCTCAAAGGTTGGAGTGGGGAAGGAGAGAACTGGGGCCTTGTCTGTCGATGGACTTTCAAAATAGCTCAGTAGGAACTAATAAATAAGTTGGAGCACTGAAAATGTCTGTCTGGCTCTTTGCAACAGGCACACTCTCAAAGAAGGAGGTAATATGCCGACACAAGTCTCTGCCAACTCAACCTGATGCCTTCTCATTTAATAAAAGCAACAAGGCAAGGCACCATAATTTCAAATACCTGCCACATTCAGATTCTTTTATTGCCCTCTGGATCTCTTATACGCAAATCCCCAATTATATAAGATTGCTTGCAGATTTCTCTTTGCTCTAAATTTAATGGAAATGGATTATTGGTTGGTGGGTTGAAATGAGTGACCAACCTGCCAATGGGAACATTTCTCCGTGGCAGCTTGCCTGTTTCAAACTAGAGATGCCTATCAATATATAATGTGAGGTTCGTTTATATGCTATAAAAGGCCTCCAGGGGAGCATGACTTTATACATGTTTAGACGTTATATTTTTAAAAGCTCATTTGTGTCACTGCTAAGCATATTCAAATTTTACTGTAGAAGAACAGAAGGGTACTTATTGTCAGTGTACCGGCAGTCTATCCAATTGATGAATGGAGACATCCTAAAATAAAGAGTTTGGTTACTTATAGACTAGCTTAAATCTAACTAGTTTGAAAGAATCTACTCTTAGCATAATTAAATGTAGATGTATCTTTTTATTTAATGTGATCCAGTCATCATGTGATCAATCTGGCATGTGTTTGGCATAAATCATACAGACTTCTAGTTGTTGATGGGCTCCAGTTCTCTACATTTTTCACCCTTGGCTAGAGTAAATGTGGTTTATTACATGACAATTAGACAAATAATTTCAGTAGGTGGTGGGTTCTTCTCTGCTGCAAGCATTATCAGAGGCTGTACAAGCAATGGCATCACTATTGTGGTGTGAATCCAATGGGCCTCCTCCTATCAGACTGTATTGTAGCTGAAATGTTAGAGAATTTGACAAAGCAAGGAGTATAAAAACCAACAGTACATACATAGTTGTAGCTCAGGCAGATGAAACTACATGATTTGAAGTTGACCTATAATTGGATAAAAATGTCAGCTCTGACTAGAGTGCATGTATATTACAAGGTTCAAAAAGAAAACTAACTACAGGTATATTTTAAATAAAAAACTAAATATATTACTACTGGAAGACTGACAAATTTTCTTTAGACAGTTACCATATATACTAGAGTATAACCCGAATTTTTCAGCCCTTTTTTAGGGCTGAAACCCACCCCACCCCCTCAGCTTATACTTGAGTGAGGGTCCTGGCCAGTTTATATTCATGTTGGCTTATACTCGAGTATATATGGGTAATCAGGGATGGGAAGCCTTATCTTAAATTACAGTTTCATGTAAATATTCAAAAACATTTAACCTACGGATGTCTGAATTGATATCATTTTATTGGTTTCTATTTTTATTTTTATTTTCAAAATTTACCAGTAGCTGCTGCATTTCTCACCCCCGTCTTATACTCGAGTCAATAAGTTTTCCCAGTTTTCTGTGGTAAAATTAGGTGCCTCGGCTTATATTCAGGTCGGCTTATACTCGAGTATTTACGGTATTTTCATTTCGTCCTTCTAATTGTATCATGCAGTGCAGATTATGTATACCCCACATCTCTTAATTCTATTGTGTGTCAATCAATGGTGCTATAGCTTCATCCTAAATTGCAGAATATGTACTGAACAGATTGCTGAACTATATCTTTCCATTCCCATCAACTTAGAGATGTCCCTGTGCTTGGTGGAGATAATAAAGGTTGTAGTCCAGCACATTCAATGGCATCTTACTGGAAAAAGCCTAACCTAGATGATCTGCATAGTTTCTGCCAACTCTATGATTCTAAAGCCAAGTATTACAAGGATGGTGGGATAGAAGTTGGGAGAGGTAAACAATTCTGAAACAGAGAAACCACGTTGTGAAGTGGGAGAAGATATGGAAAGTGTTTATTTGAGGCTGAAGAGGGGAAACCGGAGGTGAAGAGCACAGGTAAGAAACCTCTAGGAGTTGATGAACTAGTTTTGCTATCATCTAACATTAGGGGAAGGGATTATGGGAATTGGCATTCAGCATCAACTGGAGAACCTCATATAGGAATATTTTATATCTATTAGAGTGCAGGATAGCAAGTGCTTTGTATGATTATGGTAGGAATCAGGAGAGAAAATGCTGGATACTCTGGTAAGGTTTTTTTTTTTTAAAGTAAAAGCTTACTTTTATTGTTCTAGATAATAATATATCTCGGATAAAAAAGAAAGTTACCTAACTTTGGTAGAAGAGTCTCTGATGCTGATTTTCCTGTCTCTGTGGAAAGCTTCCTGAATCATTGTGAAGCCTCATGATTCTTCCTTCTCAAACAAAAGGTAATAAAGCACCAAAGACTTTTGGGAAGAAGGGAGAGGTACTCTCTACATGCAAACAGAAAGCAAAACACCCTGAGTTACATAGATCAAGGAAAACAAGACAACAGACATGCATCACAAGATTATTTCAGCTCCTTACTGCTCTGTTTACAAGTGTTGATGCTTCTTTACTTCCAACACCCCAAACTTTAAAGAGCTTTAAAATCACTACCTAAAGTAGATGCAACACATGATGCAGAGCCAGTACAAGGTCTTAAGAAGATGTTATGTCCTGTGTACGATGTGAATGTGAAATTAGCAAAAGGTCGGCGGTTTGAATCCTGGGAGCAGAGTGAGCTCCCATTTGTCAGCTCCAGCTTCCCATGTGGGGACATGAGAGAAGCCTCCCACAGGATGGTAAAACATCTGGGCATGCCCTGGGCAACGTCATTGCAGATGGCCAATTCTCTCACACCGGAAGCAACTTGCAGTTTCTCATGTTGCTTCTGACATGAAAAAAAAATTGATAAACTTTCTTGAAGTTTAAGATGACTCTGCTAACTGTTGGATGAGACTCAGATCCAATGTTTAATTTTATGATTAAAAATATTATATTTAATGCTGGAAAATCAGTGATGTGATTAGTCTTGCGGAAAGTTATAAAAACAAATAGGTAAAGGTAAAGGTTTCCCCCTGTCATTAAGTTTAGTCGTGTCCGACTCTGGGGGTTGGTGCTCATCTCCATTTCTAAGCCGAAGAGCCAGCGTTGTCCGTAGACACGGCCAAGGTCATGTGGCCGACATGACTGCATGGAGCACCATTACCTTCCTGCTGGAGCGGTACCTATTGATCTACTCACATTTGGATGTTTTCAAACAAATAGAAACCCTATCATCTATGTCAAGGAGAAGATATCACTGTGCAGCTGTATTTAGAAAACATTCACACTACTAGATAAAACAATTTGATCATCTCCTTTCCCCCAAAAGCCCTGGGAATTGTAAATCAATGTACAGCTAAGCCGTGTCTTGTGAATATTATTTTTGGAATCCAGAAGCCACTTATTTTTGTCATTGTATATAGTAGCTGTAAAAATGAGCACCTCTTTAGGAAGCATTGCTCTGAGACTACATTCATCTTGTTTGCTTTCAGTGAGATAATCATGTAGTCAAATGTGATGTGCTATGTAATATAATTAGACCACTGAGAGCCAACATGGTGCAGTGGACTAGGAATCTTAGAGACTGGGGCTTGAATCTCTGTTCAGCCATGCAAACCCACTGAGCAAAAATGGGCAAAAGTCACACTCCCAGACCTGAATGAATCTGAATAAATGTAGTCAAGACAATACTGTGATAGAGTCACCATGATTCAAAGTCAACTTGAAAACATATACCAACAAAAACATGAACATTAGAAGCAGCTACACTGGCTTCCGGTTTGTTTTTGGGCACAATTCAAGCTGCTGGCTTGAAGGAGAAGAGGGATAGTATCTCCTTCTATCAACCCACTTGAGCTCTGAGAGCCTCAGGAGAAGCCCTTCTCTCAGTCCCACCATCATCGCAGACACTTTTGATGGGAACAAGAGAGAGGGCCTTTTCAGTGATGGCCCCATGGCTCTGGAACTCCCTCTCTAATACTACTGCAGCGCAGCAGTAGTTGGATGGAATCAGTGGAACGCAGAACGAAGAGACACCCAGAGACGTTGGTAAAACTATATACAAAGTTTTACCTACTTCAGCAATAATCAAAACAAACAGACTTGCAGACAATAGACACAGGACTTGACTTCTCAGCAGACAGCAGAACTGAACAGAACTGATGCAATCAGTAATGCATACACACTTGTGTCTGGACACTCCCCAATTCCAGCCACACATCAAGGTCAACACAGCTTCTTAGTAATTAACTCTTTCCAGACTATAGTACACTCTGGATGATGCAATCAGTATGCAATACAAGCAAGACACAAATTGCATTTAAACACTACCAATACACAAATCCCACATTAACAGTATGATTGGCCTTTCACAAATTAAAACCTTTCTGTGGAGCCAGGCCTTCCTAGATGAATGAAAACAGGCACTGCCAGTTTGATAATAGGCTAACAATATTTGACAGATAACCTCAGTGTCCGGAGGATACTTTTAAATGATGCTTGCTGTAAGTTTTTATTTGTTTATATGATATGTTTTTATATTGGTTTATGATGTTATAGCTGATTATGTATTGTGTGTGGATGTATTTGTATTGGTTTTGTATTTTGTAAGTCGCCTTGAGTCCCACCCACGGGAGAAAAGCGGGATAGAAATGAATTAATAATAATAATAATAATAATAATAATAACAACAACAACAACAACAACAACAACAATACTGTTCAATTGATGATGACAGTGGTTGCTTTTGACCTCTGGCCATGTTGTATTGTGTGATGGTGTGTTTTTATAACTATGTATTAATTTATTATGATTGTATTGCATTTTATGTTGTTGTATTTTCTTGTATTTTACTGTATACTATTGGGCTTGGTCCCCATGTGAGCCTCCCCGAGTTCCCTCAGGGAGATGGGGCAGGATACAAGAATAAAGTTATATTTACATGTTTTGGACATCAGCTCCCAAAATTCTCAACTGGACTATGGGATCATTGTTGGTTGGAATTAGCATGAGACTAAGCACATAAGCAACATTCTTCCTCTGAATTGATTTTTTTTCTTTTTTGCTTTCTACAATTCTCTCATAAGAAAAGATCTATCCTCAAAGAAAGTGTATTCTAAGGAAAAGTCTTTCCTTATGAAATATCACTATTTTAGGCAAATAGAACTTTTTGTCTTTTGTTTTTGCTTTGACTGGGCAGCCAAAAAAAATCATCTTTAGGTAACTGTTCTTCACTAAACTGGAATGGTTGTTTGATTTCTGTCTCCAGATACTCACAATGAGACAGAGATTTTGATTTCATCTCTCCCAAAGGTGTAGGATTCTTCTGGTATATTTTAAAATCCTCTGGAAAAATGCTCCTTTGAGCTCTTGATCAATAGATCCTCCTTGGTACAGGATACTTCTGAAGCTTCATGACACACAAAACACTTACAAGAATCATACTTCTTCCAGCATGATTCTCATGCTGTGCCAAAGGTATATTGGTGTCAGTGAGAAGTTTCATATGGCTGCCGACAAGCTGCCTTCAGGAAATCCAACACAACTATTTTTATAGAGGCGGGGAGGCTTTGATAATCACTCAGTACTGTTATCAACAGGTGTATAGGGCTGTTTAAGGAATCTCAGACACAGCCAGGCTTAGCAGGGTGAGAATGGAATTGAACTCCAACAGGCATAGTGGAAGCCTTAATTGCACAGACTGAGTCATAGCTGGGTTTTTAATGGTCTTTAAAAGCCTCTCTTCCCATGTCATCTGCTAAAAATAAAGGTCTTAGCCAAGAAGCACCGACTGAACAGTTGCAATTAATATTTTGTCTTCAGCCTTAAGCATTTGTATTTGAGAGTTAAATCCTACTGAACTCAGTGGAGCTTATTTCTGATTGAACTAAATGTAGTGGGGTCATGCAGTTGCTCATTCCTTTTCAAATTCTTTTAATCACCTACGTAGAGCATTTTACACAGCTCTGAAAAATGACTAAAAGAAAAGTAAATTGTGAAATAACATCAAGTATATAGACAGTTATGCAACAACGGTCTTGAGCAGGAAAGGTTAAATTCAGTTGTTAATCTCAAGTAAACTCATGAAAACAATATGTGTTGACTTCACAGATTCCCATAATAATTACAAATGAGTTATGTAACTGCAAAGTGAATGGTGTAAACAGGGACATAGTTAACCTTTCCATTCTCTGTGTATGGTTATGAAAGATCAATGGTGAGGGCAGCTAACAGGAAGAAAATTGCCTCCTTTGAAATAAATGGCTGGAGGAAAGTTCTGCATGTGGACTACCAATGAGAGAAATCCATAGGCTCAAGAGCAAATCAAGCCCAGACTCTTCCTAGAAATCAAAAAGACTAAATTGAGGGAATTTTATTTATAGTACATAGTACAACCAGACCTCCACATTCACTGGAGTTAGGAGTACAGAAGCCCTGTGAAAGTAAACAAAACTATAACAGATATATTGGAGATTTTTTCTGTATCAGGAGTGACTTGAGAAACTACAAGTCGCTTCTGCTGTGAGAGAATTGGCCATCTGCAAGGATGTTGCCTAGGGGACGCCCACATGTTTTTGATGTTTTTAAGGCTTCTCTCATGTCCCTGCATGGAGCTGGAACTGATATAGGGAGCTCATCTGCATTCTACCCAGGTTGGATTCGAACCAGCAACCTTCTGGTCAGCAACCCAACCTTCAAGTCATCAGTCCTGCTGTCACAAGGGTTTAACCCACTGCACCATGGGGGACTCTGTTATATCCAAATACCTATAACAACCAAAATTATCTATTCTCAGAATCCTCCATATGAACTAGGGGATTCTGTAAGCTGCTGTCTGAAAATGCAGGGTCCCCCCCCCCCCAAAAAAAGTGCTTTCCCCTCATTATTGTTCTTCCTGTTGGAAATTACAACCTTCTTCAAGCCTTTTGTAATAATGTTTGTTTATGATCATGTTACTTACTATTTCCTGTATGTATGTTTTGGTATGCAGCTTCCTTTACTCTATGGTTCCTAAAAAGTTATAAAAGGGGCTGCAGACCACATGATCACTACATAATTACAGACAGACAGACAGGCTATTTCAGACAGTCTTCAGACTACTTCAGACCTCAGATCACACACTTGCTTGCAGTTTTGCAGTAAGAGATGTCCTGGCCGGATGGCACAGAAAATTATCTCAATCATATCTGAAACTGGACTGATAAGTTTTGTACCTGTGTATGCTGAACACGAAGTGTGTTAAAGCACTGAGCTGCTGAACTTGCAGACCGAAAGGTCCCAAGTTCAAATCCCAAGAGCGAAGTGAGCACCCTCTGTTGCTCCAGCTTCTGCCAACCTAGCAGTTCGAAAACATGCCAATGTGAATAGATCAATAGGTACCGCTCCAGCAGGAAGGTAACAGCTTTCCATGCAGTCATGCCGGCCACATGACCTTGGAAGTGTCTACGGACAACGCCGGCTCTTCAGCTTAGAAATGGAGATGAGTACCAACCCCCAGAGTCAGACATGACTGGACTTAACCTTTACCTTTACCTATGCTAAACACATAAAGGCTGTGAGTAAACTAAATAGGTTATTTTAAATCAAAGTCTACTTTATTTTTGTCTCTTGAGTGCATGATGTGAAACAAGATGTTTGATGAGAGAATATATATATTTTGGGCACTGAAAAACACTTCTGAAGCACTGCTATTTTTTATGCACTGGCAAAATCTGTTTTCCTAACAGGTCAGAGATAACAGGTTACTCAGTCTAACAAGTGAAAACATTTGCCTTGCATAATTTTATCTGGCTGTATACCACAAGAGAAGATTATACTCTAAAGTGTTTTTGGCTCATCTCTGAAAGGTCATGCTTTTCTAAAAGTGATGATCTCCAAAAGGTGTTTTCCAAAAGGTTACAAATACATTTTCCAAAACTTCTGCTCACATTTGTAGCCCTTGGAAGTTGCTTTCATTCTTAAAAGAGAAGATGCTCGACGTTTGCCCATGCCTGTCCTAGAGAAATACTATGAGGCTACAGCATGCAATGCCTATTTTAGTCCCAAGAAAGTTTGTGAACAAGATTCTTTCTGAAACCTTCCTGTAACCCAAATCCCAATATAAATCTATATATATAAAAGAGTGATGGCATCACGGCAATTCACAAAACAACAAAAGTACAGGCCCCCCAACCTCAAAATTTGACAACACAACCCATCATCCACGCCTCAAGGTTGATACAACAAAAAGAAAAGAAAAATAAAGTCCTAATTAGAGGGAGAGCAATAATTTTTTTATCCAATTGCTGCCAGTTTAGAGGGCTAATCTCTGCCCACTTGGTTGCCTAGCAACCAAGGGACAGCCAGGTTTCAGTTAGGGGACAGGCAGATTTAGGCCTCACTTAGACTTCTTCCACAGATTATCTAATTTGCACTGGATTATATGGCAGTGTAGACTCAAGGCCCTTCCACACAGCTATATAACCCATTTATAATCTTATATTATCTGCTTTGCACTGGATTATCTTGACTCCACACTGCCATATAATCCACTTCAGTGTGCATTTTATACAGCTGTGAAGAAGGGGCCTCATATAATCCAGTTCTAAGCAGATAATTTAAGATTATCAATATACAGTAGAGCCTCACTTATCCAACGTAAACAGGCCGGCAGGATAAGTGAGTATGTTGGATAATAAGAAGGGATTCAGGAAAAGCCAATTAAACATCAAATTAGGTAATCGTTATACAAATTAAGCACCAAAACATCATATTATACAACAAATTTGACAGAAAAAGTAGTTCCATGCGCAGTAATGCTATGTAGTATTTACAGTAGAGTCTCACTTATCCAACACTCGCTTATCCAATGTTCTGGATTATCCAACGCATTTTTGTAGTCAATGCTTTCAATATATCGTGATATTTTGGTGCTAAATTCATAAATACAGTAATTACTATATAGCATTACTCTGTACTGAACTACTTTTCTGATAAATTTGTTGTCTAACATGATGTTTTGGTGCTTAATTTGTAAAATCATAACTTAATTTGATGTTTAATAGGGTTATCCTTAATTCCTCATTATCCAACATATTCGCTTATCCAACGTTCTGCCGGCCCGTTTATGTTGGATAAGTGAGACTCTACTGTACTGTATTTACAAATTTACCACTAAAATATCACAATAAATTTAAAACACTGACTACAAAAACATTGATTATGAAAAGGCAGACTGCGTTGGATAATCCAGAACATTGTATAAGCGAATGTGGGATAAGTGAGATTCTTCTTTAATATGAAATAATTACTGGGATAGAATAATGCAGAACAATATAATCTCTAAAACCAGGACAGTAAATAAACGGGAATGCCACACAGGAAACAATCGGGGCCAGCCAACACCTCCCAACAAAGTATTCCCATCATCAAAGTCTGGCAAATCCTGTTTTCTCAGGGCCACAGACAGTAGAAGCACATAAAATATCGCAAACAACACCACTCTGAAAACAAGGGAATTCCAGACAGGAAACAATCAGGGCCAGCTAACACCTCCCAACAAAAAATTCACTCAGGGAGGAAACAGCCAGGCTTTAAAGCTGCAAGGCCATTACATCCTAATCATTTTTCCTAATTGCAGCATTCATACTTGCCTCCAATAAACAAACAAAAACCAATCAGAAATATTGTATATTCACAACCTTTAGGAAATAATATACCCTGATGGCGCAGCGTGTTAAAGCGCTGAGCTGCTGAACTTCTGGACCGAAAGGCCACAGGTTTGAATTGGGGGAGCGGAGAGAGCCCCCACTGTTAGCCCCAGCTTCTGCCAACCCAGAAGTTCAAAAACATGCAAATGTGAGTGCATCAATAGGTACTGCTCCGGCGGGAAGGTAACGCCGCTCCATGTAGTCATCCCACATGACCTTGGAGGAGTCTATGGACAACGCTGGCTCTTCGGCTTAGAAATGGAGATGAGCACCAACCCCCAGAGTCAGACATGACTGGACTTAATGTCAGGGAAAAACCTTTACCCTTGACCTTAACTACCACCAATTCCTCAATACTTTATTTCCCATACCACCATACTTCGCCACAGCAACACGTGGCCGGGCACAGCTAGTCTACAGTATAAATAATAAGGAAATGCTCTGCTGGAAACTCAGCCATTATAAACCAATCAGTATGCTGTTTGATTTTTAGCCAATTTAGAGAGCTCTGCACTCAAAGAAGACAATGCTGCCATTATGATAGGTCAATCACATTGGCATAAAGTTGTCAACAGTCATGTTCATTTTCCTTCCGCCATAGAAGCAACTTGTCCCAAACTCTTATTCCAAAGACAAATTCAAAGGGTTTCATCGTTGGGCAATCAAAAAACACAACCTCCATTTATGCATCCCTACCTAGAAAATGAGATTAAAGTTAACTGTACAAAGAAAGAAAGAGAAAAACAGAGGATCTCTGTTTGGAAAAAAAAGTGACTGCCCAGTTTAAACATGTTTATCATAGTTGATACATTTCAAGTCCCTCCAAATTAATATGTGGAAGATCAGAGGCAAGTTAAGTCAGGAAGCTAAAAGCTATGACAAGATGCAGAATAGTAAACTTAGATTTTGTGATTTCTCCCACTCCTATTTGGATACTTTATGTGTGCATGACATAAAAGAAAGTATTACAATAGCAGGAACAGTAAAAAAAAAAGTCTATATTATGGTGCAGAAGTTCTTGCAACATAATATACAACATAACAAAGTACACAAAACTCTCTTTACGGGTTATCATATTGTGGTGGAATGGATTTTCTTTCAGTCCCTGAATTGGTAGCACTGCATTGGCAGTGCAGCGGGTTAAACCACTGGGCTTCTGAACTGCTGAGCTGCTGAACTAGCTGACCAAATGGTCGGTGGTTTGAATCCAGGGAATGGGGTGAGCTCCCGCTGTCAGCCCCAGCTTCTGCCCACCTAACAGTTTGAAAACATGCAAATGTGAGTAGATCAATAGGTACTGCTCCAGAAGGAAGGTAACGGCGCTCCATGCAGTCCACATGACCCCAAAGTCAGATATGACTAGACTTAATGTCAGGGGAAAACCTTTACCTTTACTAATAAATAATAACTTTATTCTTGTATCTCGCCACCATCTCCCCGAAGGGACTTGGGGTGGCTTTCACACAGCACAAAAGTGCCTAAAAACAGAACATAAAATAAAACACAATATAAAATGCTATTAAATAAAACAAATAAGCATATAAAACAACTTGAAATTCAATTAAAATGGCACTCATCTGGTGGTAAGCAACAGGGTCAGGCTAATCAATGGGCAGGGAATGGGATAAGTGCAAAGGTGCAACCATGGGAAGAGGGCATGGGGTGTAGTGCAAGGATGCATAGCAATTGCCTAGAACAACTAGAGACCTTCTCAAAAGCTTGTTTGAACATCCAGATGAGCATTTTGAAATACAGTTTAGGCACCCAAATAAAAGGATGAGGCAAAGTTACCAAAGGAATGCAAATACAGCAAATGCCAAAGTTCTAGGGGTGAACAATATCCCCCACGTCACTCTCTGCAGTGCTAGAACATTGGAGACTGTGATGTCGAAGGCTTTCATGGCCGGAATCACAAGGTTGTTGTGAGTTTTCTGGGCTGTATGGACATCTTCCAGAAGCATGTTCTCCTGATGTTTCACCCACATCTATGGCAGGTTGTGAGGGATACTGGAAAAACCAAGCAAGGAAGGTTTATATATCTGTGGAAGGTTCAGAGTGGGAGAAGAACTCATAGAATCACAGAATCATAGAATAGTAGAGTTGGAAGAGACCTCATGGGCCATCCAGTCCAACCCCCTGCCAAGAAGCAGGAAATTGCATTCAAAGCACCCCCAACAGATGGCCATCCAGCCTCTGTTTAAAAGCCTCCAAAGAAGGAGCCTTCACCACAGTCTGGGGGAGAGAGTTCCACTGCCGAACAGCCCTCACAGTGAGGAAGTTCTTCCTGATGTTCAGGTGGAATCTCCTTTCCTGTAGTTTGAAGCCATTGTTCCGTGTCCTAGTCTGCAGGGCAGCAGAAAACAAGCTTGCTCCCTCCTCCCTATGACTTTCCCTCACATATTTGTACAACTCTTGTCTGTTGGTGGCCAGTGTGAATGCTGTAATTAATCATCTTGATTAGCATTAATAGCCTTGCCAGCTTCATGTCCTGGCTTCTTCCTGCCTGGAGGAATCCTTTGTTCAGAGGTGTTAGCTACCCCTGATTGATTCATGTCTGTTTTCAGAGTGTTTGTTCCTTATTTACTGGTCTGATTTTAGAGTTTTTTTAATACTGGTAGCCAGATTTTGTTCATGTTCTTGTGGATTTCAGTGGCTTCTCTGTGTAATCTGACATGATATTCAACTCTAACAACTATCATGTCAGACTACACAGAGAAGCCATAGCAATCCAAAAACATGTTGACAATTTCAACAGAAAGGAGGAAATCATGAAAAATAACAAAATCTGGCTACCAGTATTTTAAAAAACTCTAAAATCAGAACAGTAAATAAAGAGCAACACTCTGAAAACAGAGGAATTACAGACATGAATCAATCAGGGGCAGCTAAAACCTGTTCGACAGTGGAACTCTCTCCCCCGGGCTGTGGTGGAGTCTCCTTCTTTGGAAGCTTTTAAGGAAAGGCTGGATGACCATCTGTCGGGGGTGCTTTGAATGCGATTTCCTGCTTCTTAGCGGGGGTCGGACTAGATGGCCCATGAGGTTTCTTCCAACTCTACTATTCTATGATTCTATGATTCCCCCAGGCAGGAATGAAGCTTGCAAGGCCATTAATGCTAATCAAGGTGATTAATTACAACATGCACACTGACCTCCAACAGACAAGAGTACTTTCTCCCACCCTGGACCTTCCACAGATATATAAACCTCCCTTGCTTAGTTTTCCGATATACCTCACAACTCATGAGGATGCCTGCCATATATGTGGGCAAAACGTCAGGAGAGAATGCTCTGGAACATGGCCATACAGCCCGGAAAACTTGCAACAACCCAGTGATTCCAGCCATGAAAACCTTCGTCAACACTTGTGCATATACTAGTATTTACGCATTTCTCTGAGCCTCGGGCATCCCATTTCCTCATCACACAGACAGCCTAATCCGCCAAGGGGGAGATGGGGAGGGGGGGGGGCTCCTCTTGAAGCTCTCATCGGCCCCTTCCTCTCCCCCCGAGAGCTTCTGCTCCCCCAAAACCACAAAGACTTTGGACGACGGAGCTGGCGCCGGCAGGTTCCCCCAAGAGTTCAGAAGTCAAGAAGGTGAGGCAGGTAGGGAGAGGGGGGAAACACGGGGGAAACCCGATCACCCGCGGAGGCTGGCGAGGAAGGAAGGAAGGGAAGCGACGGGGAGGGTCCTGGCCGCCAGAGAAGGAACCAGGGCCCTTTCTCTGGGGAGGAGGCGGGCATCAACAACAGGATGCACCCGACGCCAAAGCGGGAGGGAACTGCCCTACAAGGCGACTGGCTGCTCAGCTTTCGGGGAGTGCGAGCACTGGAGAGGAGTGCAGTTTGACACCACTCCATGCTATGGACACCTGGGAGTTGTAGTTTGATGTGGCACCAGACCCTTTGGCAGAGAAGAATAAAAGACTGCATTGTTGTGAGTCTTCCGGGCTGTATGGCCATGTTCTAGGAGCATTTTCTCCTGGCGTTTCGCCCACATCTATGGCAGGCATCCTCAGAGGTTGAGGGGTCTGTTGGAAACTAAGTAACAGACTCAACCTCTGAGGATGCCTGTCATAGAGTGGTCAAAATGTCAGGAGAAAATGCTTCCAGAATATGGCCATACAGCCCAGAAGACTCTCAACAACCCAGTGATTCCAGCCATGAAAGCCTTCCACAACACAAGGATACAAGAATTTCTAAAAGCACAACGTACCAAGAAGGAATGCAACAGGTTCAGATTGTGGAGCATAGTTACCTGAAAAACTGGTCGTCAGTCCCCTGCTGACGGTGACTGATTCAAGAATATCCTGATAAACAGACTGTGAGCAAAGAAGATAAATATGATAGGTAGACTGCTAAACCCAGAAAACGAAGCTTAGGCCACCGTTAGCTACCACATTGAAGGATGCAGCTGACAGCATTCATCCAGAACCAAATGGCATGATGCTTTGATATCTACCCTACATTATTTGTTGGGGAATCTGAGCTGTTAGACTCAAAATAACCCCCACTTCGGGTGATTCCACCATAAGTATAGCAGAGTGAACTTCATAACCAGCAGAAAATTAAGTGTGGTGAGCTAGGATAACCTTCCATTCCTCAGGATGGCTTAGAATTGCAGAGTCAGAACTTTAGGTTCAAAAATCTGTATTGAAGTAAAAGAAATACATTATTATTATTATTATTATTATTATTATTATTATTATTATTATTATTTGTAAACAGTTTATTATAATTATGGTACATAACAGAACAAGAAATCATAGCAGATATAGTCAGGTAACAATTTTGATGGATACATGCATATCTAAGTTATTTATTTATTTATTTACAGCATTTATATTCCTCCCTTTTCACCCCGAAGGGGACTTAGGGCGGATCACATTACACATATAGGCAAACATTCAATGCCTTTTAACATAGAACAAAGACAAGACAAACATAGGCTCCGAGCGCCTCGAACTCATGACCTCCTGGTCAGAGTGACTCATAGCAGCTGGTTACAGCTGGCTTGCTCTCCAGCCTGTGCCACAGCCCGAGCATATCTAAGTTAGTCAATCAACCAGTTAATTCTGACATTCAGTGCATATTATAATCAGTAACTTAACTTAAAACATATAGTCTTGCTATTTCTACATGTTATCCACTATTTTCAGTCTAAGCTTTCTACTCATTAAAAAATTAAATATAAGAGTTCACCATAACATTCAAAAAATAACACATGACGTATTACACGACAGTGTCCAAAACCCCTATCCCACACAAAACAAAACCTTCTTTCCCACACCCATGTACCCTTTACCATGGCTTCCTATGCTGAAGCACTATAAAACCTTTAAGCCACTTTGTCTATCCTTGTTCATAGTAATCCTAAATTCCTAATGGAGCTCCTCTATGTTACTGACTCTCTGTTCAGCTATGCCATGGCCAACTTTCATCTTTCTAAAAAGTCCTCATTACTTTTGTTCCTCCTATTATTGGTTAGTTTAACCATTAGCATATATTCCCCACATTCTTTCCCTCCAATCCTTTTTAGTTAAGCCTTTCCCCCCTTTCCAGTCTTTGGCTATGGTCAATATATTGGTATATTTCTTGGTTCTTATGATTATTGAAATACATTATTGATTTTTAAAAGTCTTGGAGCTAACTAGCTTACTAAATCTCATCTTCTAAGAAAGGTAAAGGGGTTAAAAAATCCATGCAGTTATATTTTGCCTAGAGCAGTGGTTCTTCTCAACCTGTGGGTCCCCAGGTGTTTTGGCCTCCAACTCCCAGAAATCCCAGCCAGTTTACCAGCTGTTTGGATTTCTGAGAGTTGACGGCCAAAACATCTGGGGACCCACAGATTGAGAACCACTGGCTTAGAGAGAGGCAAAATGAAAATGTGCATCCTCACAGGTAGAAAGAAAAAGGCAGAACAGCAATGACGAATTACCACATGGCCAGCTAAGGGGAATAAAACTTTAAAAGGAAGTTGCCTCACAGAATTCCATTGCTACATCATCAAAGGGGAGAGGGGGAGAGACAGTGGCTAGCCGGAGAGGGAAAGACAAAGCCCTTTTTGGGGAAAACATGCATAGGAATTTGGGGACAGGAATCCCTCATCTTAGCCCTGTGTCTAGCCTAGCTACTCATTGAGGACTGGAAACTTGATGACACAAGAGACTGGTGCAGATCAGGGATGAAACCCAACAATTAGGCTTTTAGCCTTTTCTGCTAAAGAGTGCTGGTGTCTCACCAAACTACAACTCCCATGATTCCATAGCATTGAGACGTGGCAGTTAAAAGGCTTGAATAGTTCTACAGTGTAGGTGCAGCCCAAGATGGAGTTGGACGCAATGTATAAAGCTACCCATTGCCACAGAAACTTTTCCTTGGCGGTGAGCTCTGTGAAACTCTACACACAAACACAATTCACACACCAATAAAGGTATTCTGGGTTACTGGACAATATTTGACTAAAGATGGCCGGAGAGATCCTACAAACTGAGAGATCCTACAAACTGAACGAGCTATCGAAATGTAAACTTGCGTCCAATGTTTAATCTTTGTTCTGTGTATTTTAATATGTATTTTGTAGAAACATGTTTTGATATATGTATTTTATAGAATGCTTTACTTGGTTATGTGTTTTTAACGACCTCTGAAAGAGAGTAATAAATAATAATAATAATAATAATAATAATAATAATAACAACAACAACAACTAGCTAAACCTGGCCGTGCTTTGATGTGGCATTTTTGGTTTGTTTTTTTCTGCATAAATATTAAGATCAGCCAGGTTTCTCTGGAGCATATGACTATAGTTGCCAACGAGAGAAGCATTTGTTTTCTAATTTCAACCTCCACACTTGCAAAGATTGCCCCTGCGTTTTATTTAGCTTGGTCTAGATCTCTTGTCGGCTGAGTTTTGTGCACTCTGGATAAGGGTGAACTACAACTCCCGTAATCAAGGCCAATTCCAACATATCACAGCAGTATGTTCAGTTGGTCATGTGGGTGCTCTGTGCCAAGTTTGTTCCCAGTCTATTGTCGATGGGGGGGGTCACAATTTCTCTGGATGCAGGTGAACTAGAACTCCCATAAATCAAGGTAAAAATCCCCCAAGCCGTTCCAGTATTTTCTGTTGGTCATTGGGAGTCTGTGTGCTTAGTTTTGTCCAGGTCCGTCATTTCTATGGGTCTCTGCGATCTGTTGAAGTTGGAGCTGAATTGGGTGAAGGTACTGCAAATCCCATCATTCGTGGTCCATCCTCCTCCTATTGGCATCAGGATGTGAAGTGGGTAATGGGGTGTCTGTGTGCTAAATATGGTCCATGTCTGTCATTTATGGGGTCGCAGTGGTCTGTGGGAGCCGATTAGGGTGAAAGCACTGAAAATCCCATCATCCGTGGTCTGTCCTCCTCTAACCTCACCAGGACGTAAAGTGGGTCATTGGGGATTTGTGTGCCAGGTTTGGTCCTGATCTGTCGTTGGTACAAGTCGCAGATCACTTTATTCTTATATTCCACCCCATTTCCCCGAAGGGACTCACATAGGGACTAAGCCCAACAATACACAATAAAAAAAATCACATAAATACATTTAAAACATATAAACATAAAATCATAAAACACATAATACATTAAAACATACTCAAACAATAGCTGCATAGCCCATCATCTGTGGTTCTCCCTCTCCCAAACTTATATTACTGTAAAAACACGCGTGTATTGGAATGCAACGTTGTGCCAAATTTTCAAGTTAATCGACCTACTACTTTTCGAGTTCTGCGGTCACAAACATAGGCAGGCTGTATTTTTATATCTGAAGATATCTGCAGTGCGTGGCGCCCGGGTAGACAAAGCGTGGAGGACCCCCCAGGAAAAGCGTGGAGGCGCTTCCCCTTCGGGGTCTGTCAACAGCTCCCTTTCCCTCTCCCATCCTGGGATTTCCTCTCCTTTTGTCGCTTTGACAAACTCAGCTGCCAGAAAAGGAGGGACAAAAACCTTTTAGAACTGACAAAGCAAAGATGGAGCAAAGAAAACTGAGAGATTCTTAGATTCCCCTCTTGTCTCTCTCTCTGGAGGAAAAAAGAACTATCTGTTGGGTGGCTGAGAAAGGACTGCGAGAAGGCGCCTGAAACAGGGTGCCGTTTCTTATAAATTGGAACTGACATGAAACAAAACCTCCCAGCAAATATTTATTTGGCACTTTGGAAAGAAGGGGGGGGGGGGGTCCGGATATTTGAGACTGTGCCCCAAAGCGCCTGGGAGCCGAGGGAGAAGAGACAGGGCTTCCCTAGCGGGGCGAGATGGCTGAACAGATGCTCCCCCGCGAACCATCCTCTCTCTCACAAACACTTCGCATCGACTGAGCTCAGGCCATCTGGTGAGGGCCTGTTATTCTATCGCCTGCGGGGATTGGAGGCAAAATTTGGGGGTACCGTGACCCATTGGGAATAGAAGCGTCGTGACCAACAGAAGATATATCTTGAGGTGAAAGGGAATGGCTTGAAAAACCCATGGATAGAAACTTAGGAAGGACTTAAGAAAGCAACAAATGCTCAGCACTGTCAAATTCTCCTAAAAGGAACTGCTCAAAATAATGTACTGTATCTTTCTGCTGTGAGTTTTCAGGGCTGTACGTTCCAGAAGCATTCTCTTCTGACGTTTCACCCACATCTATGGCAGGCATCCTCAGAGGTTGTGAGGTTTATTGGAAACTAGGCAATGGGGTTTAGATATCTGTGTAAAATCCAGGGTGGGAGAAAGAATTCTTGTCTGTTGGAGGAAATTAATCACAATAATAATCACAACAACAACAACAACAACAACAACTTTATTCTTATATCCCCTCCCCCATCTCCCCAAGGGACTCAGGGTGTCTTAAAGATGGCACAAGGTACCTAAAAATAATATAAAAGTGAACACAGTATAAAATACAATAAAATAAAACACATGCAACATATAAAACATCATTGAAAACCGCTATTTTGAGTGTATAGAACTACACTAAGTTCTATACACAATTTTACCATCTGAATGTTCAGTTTTCATTATTGTCCAGGTTTTAAATGCTGTTATGTTTTTAATTTTACTGATTGTGTTTTAATTTGTGTTGTTGGGCTTGTCCCCATGTAAGCCGCCCCGAGTCCCTTGGGGAGATGAAGGTATTATTATTATTATTATTATTATTATTATTATTATTATTATTATTATTATTATTATTATAGTTTCAAGGCCTGGCTGATTCCTGCCTGGGGGAATCCTTTTTGGGAGGTGTTAGCTGGCCCTGATTGTTTTATGTCTGGAATTCCCCTGTCTTCTGAGTGTTGTTCTTTATTTACTTCTCAGGAGAGAAGTTTTCTGGAACGTGGCCAAACAGCTTGGAAAACTCACAGCAACCCAGTGATTCCGGCCATGAAAGCCTTCCGACAACACATATCTCCCTTCTGTTTTAATAACGCACAATTTGGGGGTACCCTTATTAATTGGGAATAGAAGCATCACGACCGATTGTAGATAGTTGCGGGGAAAATGACTGAAAGGGATTTAGGAAGGAAGGTAATTGCTAGCATTTATTCTAAAAGGAACTGCTCGAAATAATACTAGGGTGGGTCAAAAAGTTTTGCCTCCGGTGTCATAAAAACGTTGTGAATGAACATATAACAGCCGAAGTTGTTACAGATCATAGCCTGAACTATCACTGTGGACCTCTGAAAGACAACCTATGTGTTTTCAGATTCAGAATGGCGTCAAAACCTTGAATTTTTCCAAAATGGTTTTGATGCCTGGGCTTCTTCATTCATAACGGGGTTTTTTTTATGACACAGGAGGCAAACCCTTTTCACGCACCCTCCTATATCTCCACTGTTTTTTATTATAGCCTTGTGGAGAGTCAATTTTTGGGGGGCACCGTGGCCTATAGGGAAACATCATTACCATTAGAATATATTTGTAGGAGTGAAAGAAAATTACTTTTTTTAAAATAAAAAAAATCCACCGAGGGAGGTTCAAGAAGGCAGATAGTTTCCAACATTTTCAAGTTCTTCTTAAAGAACTTGTCACATGGTCTCTATAGCCTTTGGGAAAGCCACAATATGGAGATACAGGGACCTATAGGGAATAATATCAACATTACCAACAGCAGGTCTTTGTAGGGGCAAAAGAGAGTTGTGTTACAAATAGACTAAAAAAGGTGATTTCCAGCATGTGTTGTCGAAAGCTTTCATGGCCGGAATCACTGGGTTGTGGTGTGTTTTCCGGGCTGTATGGCCATGTTCCAGAAGCATTCACTCCTGACATTTCGCCCACATCTTTGGCCGGCATACTCAGATATATAACCCTCCCTTGCTTAGTTTCCAATATGCCTCACAACCTCTGAGAATGCCTGCCGTAGATGTGGGTGAAATGTCAGGAGAGAATGTTTCTGGAACATGGCCATACAGTTCGGAAAACACCCAACAACCCAGATTTCCAGCATTTTCAGGGACTTTTTACATGGTTCCAAATAATATGCCTTCCCACCCTTGTTGGCAACTCCGGATACTTCCTTCTGAAAAACAACGTTCCAATAGATATATCTTTAGCCCTACAGTTAATTTAGAGTCCAATATCGCTTATAGCTGGCGCCTGATTTTCAGCCTGCTCCCAAGATGGGTACCCTTCTCCTTTAAAGGCTCTCCAGTGAGACAACAGATTTGATCTGAACTCAGGAGATTCCATTACGAACCAATTTGATCCAATTAGGCTTGAACCGAAATTAATTTGTGATCCAAAAACATGTCTACAGCCTGCAGCCAAGCTCCACTTACTCTAAAGTATTTGTTTTGATAGTGAATATTTTCTTCCTCTGAAGATTTTTTTAAAAAGATATTAAACCCGTTTAAAAAAGCCATGAATGCAGATCACCCGGAATTTAAGTTCACGTTCTGGGGGTTCAAACGAATTTAGGAATACAATGGCACACGTCACTATCAATTCCTATTCAAGTCTGCCTCGTTGTGAGGAGGTTGCATACCTTTTCCTAGCACCTGTTTTGCAAACCTGCCATAATCCATCCAGTTATTATTAAATTCAGTACAATTAAGTTTGATTGAAGCAGCCTAGGAACGCTTCCCTTTACAAAAAAGGCAGAGCCCGGAGCAATTTCACCCGGGATGTAATACAGACAAGGTGAGCTCCTTGACTTCAACATGCAGTGCACTGCCGTATAATGCAGTTTGAATTGTATTTATATGGTCGGTGTAGATCTATACAGTCTAGTTCAATGCACTATATGGGTTTTTTTCGTGTCAGGAGGGTCTGGTGTGAGAGAATTGGCCATCTGCAAGGATCTTGCTCAGAGTACACCCCTGATGTTTTGATGTTTTCACCATCCTTGTGGGAGGCTTCTCTCATGTCCTGGAGCTGGAGCTGATAGAGGGAGCTCATTCGTGCTCAAACTGAGATCAAACTGGCAACCTTCAGGTCAGCACCCAACCTTCAAGTCAGCAGCCCTGCCAGCACAAGGGTTCAACCCCCCCCCCCGAAATTTTTCAGTTTTTTTTAAAACCTGGTTTACTCATTAATTTTAACTGATCAACCAAATCCCTATGAATATCCACTGAAGTTTATCTGTCTTGAGTGTCCCCTGAAGTTTATCGATACAGCCTGATTTCTAAATTATTTTGCGTTGTGGAACTACTTTTTATGATTTGTTAAAAAAAAGTTTCCATTTTTTTCTGGCACTGGCCATATAAAGTAGCTTAAACTTCATTATATAGCAGTGTAGATCCTGATTGTAATCTTTTCAAAACTGAAAACAAGATTTGATATTTATTTATTTATCCTGTTAGAAGCTAACCGAGGGTACAGTTGTATTGTATTTGAAAACACAAAGTTAAAAACTTGGCATTACAGTATACTAAATGTTCTTTGACCAGTAGCTGGCCACTTGGAGTGCCTCTGGTGTTGCTATAAGAAGGACCTCCACTGTGCATGTGGCAGGGCTCAGACTGCATTGTAATAGGTGGCCTGTAGTTTGCTCTTCTCCACACTCGCATGTCCTGGACTCTGCTTTGTAGCTCCGGTGCCAGAGAGCAGTGTGTTCAACGTCTTCCAAGTCGCCCAGTCTGTGTTCCCAGGAGGGAGTGTCTCATTCGATATCAGCCATGGATTGAGGTTCCGAGTATTAGCCTGCCACTTTTGGACTCTTGCTTGTTGCAGAGTAGCAAAGTGCAAAGGCAAATGTCTTCACTGTGTCTGGTTGTGATCCCCAGGTTATGCCAGTCAGCTTTCATATGATATGATATTCAAGCAGTGCTTCTTGTAAAGTCAGATCACCCTCCAGGGTAACTCCCAAGTATTTTGGTTTGCTGCAGTGCTCCAGTGGGATTTCTTCCTCAGAGATCAAGATGCTTGTGTGTTCTTAAGATGGAAAGCATACCTCTGCGTTTTAGATGGATCAGGAATCAGTTGGTTTTCCCTGTAATGGGCAGTGAGAGCACCTAAAGCTTCGGAGAGCTTCTGTTCAACCATTTCAAAGCTCCCTGCTTGGGATTTGGTTAATTAATACAACTCAGAGAGAGAAAAGATGAGGCTAGTCAATTCCTAGAAAATGAACATCACTCTCCTCCTCATCTTTCCTTATTTTTTCCTCCGCCTCCTCCTCCGTTTCTTTCTGGAGACTTGGCTGTTTGAAATTGACCAGACCCGGTGGCAGCTTCAAGGAGCGAAAGGATTTCAGATAGAAAAGATTGGATTAAAGGGCCCATTTCTCTTCTAAATGAGCATGTCAACGGTCCAAGGACTGAGAAGATACGACAGCTTTAGAGGGGGGGGGGGGATAAATCTCTTCTGAAGGCCAACAAACTAAGCCAGGAGGAGAGGATCTAGTTACTGACTGGATGATAAAAAATAATTCAATGTAATTAAATTACTTCCTCTATTACATTGGGAGATGTGGTAGTGGACGAGTTTTTTTTAAAAAAATGAAATATTAAGAAAACTAAGGAATTGGTGACATGACTTGGATGGTGAAAAAAAAGCTTCTGTTTAGGGTGCTAAGATTTCTGGGTACATCTACACTATGGAACACTGGCCAACACACATGTTGGTGCCTCAACCGTTAGACTGTGTATTTGACCTGTGGATTCCAAAAACAATTTCCCTCATCAGCTCTAGTTTTTGAGATACAGGACATATGCCATCTACCAGTCGCCATCTGCTCGCCCATAGAAAATCATGAGGACCATATTTAAGAAACTAGAGCTGATGCAGTCCATCCAATAAATAATAATAATAATAATAATAATAATAATAATAATAATAATAATAATAAAACTTTATTTATATACCGCTCTATCTCCTCAGAGGACTTAGGGCTGTTTCCAACATGTATACAAAACAGTCAATTGTCAAAAACATAATCCAATGCAATTTTCTGAATCAGGGCCCTAAATAATCCCAGGAACAGGCCTAAAAACTGAGGCACCAAGATTTGTGTGTGTGTGTTGGACTGTGGAGTTAATACATCTGGACACCCCTTTAACTGTCATGGTTTGATGCTCTGGAATCATGTGATTTGGAGTTTTACAAGATTTTGGGAGTTGTAGTTTGGCGAGGCACAATTATTCTTTGAAAAGGAAGGCTTTTCCATGCAATGTAGTTGTCTACATCTCCCAGGATCCCATAGCATTGAGTGATGCCAATTAAAGTGGGTCAATTTGCATTAATTTTACAGTATAGATGCACCCCATGACCCTTGCCCTAAGGGCTGCATAAGGCAGTGGTTCTCAACCTGTGGGTCCCCAGATGTTTTGGCCTTCTACTCCCAGAGATCCTAACAGCTGGTAAACTGGCTGGGATTTCTGGGAGTTGTAGGTCAAAACACCTGGAGACCCACAGGTTGGGAACCACTAGCATAAGTTGATAGAGCTCTTCAGTGTTGAAGTGTGGAAGCAATTGACCTGTTTACCAAAAGTCACCTCCTTTATATTATATAAGATGTATACTATATATATAATATACACTGTATATAATTCCATTATTATATACGGTGTATTAAGGCAAAAATTTAAAGGTTTTACAGAAGAGAGAACTTCAGTAGGGAGTGCTGCTATTGGAACACTAGAAACAAGAAAACATCCGTTTGCATCCCCCCTTTCTCTGTTTCCACGAAAAGCACAATGAGCCCTCTTTTACAGCGAATTGGACAAGACTGCTTCAAAACTGCACACTTGTAAAGTTCAGTGATGCAGAACAGTTCCATGTTTCTTGCTTCACTGAAAGCAACAAATATTTAGTTTTAGCCTTGGCCACGTGTGTGATACTGACACCACTTTAACTGCCATGGCTCAATGCTTTGGAATCATGGGAGTTCTAGTCCATGGCAGCTGTAGTTTTATAAAGTTTTGATTTAGTTTTTCCTGCCAAAAATAAAAGGTTGGTGCCTGACCAAACCACAGATCCCAAGATTCCATAACATTGAGCTATGGCAGTTAAAGTAGTGTTCAAATGCAGTCATTCTACAGCATTGCACCCTCAGTCGCAGAGGAAGGCAGTAGTAAACCATCTCAGAACCCTAATAGGTTCTTCCTAAGGCAGTGGTTCTCAACCTGTAGGCCCCCAAATGTTTTGACCTTCAACTCGGAGAAATCCTAACAGCTGGTAAACTGCTGTAGGCCAAAGCACCTGGGGACCCACAGGTTGAGAACCACAGTCTTAAGGTTTCCATAGGTCGGAAAATCAGATCCTGAGAGGAATAGATGAAGGAAAAGAAAGTATCAAGAGTATTGTTGAAGGCTTTCATGGTTGGGATCATTGGATTGCTGTGAGTTTTCTGTGCTGTATGACCTTGTTCTAGAAGTATTCTCTCCTGACATCTATGACAGGCATCCTCAGAGGTTCAATCAGCACTTGATGAACCGCAGCATATTATTTGAGCACACAGAAATGCTGAACCACTCCAACAACCACCCTCTCAGACTACACAGCGAAGACACTGAAATCCATAAGCATGGGGACAATTTTAACAGAAAAGAGGAAACCATGAAAACGAACAAAATCTGGCTACCAGTATTTAAAAAGTCTAAAACCAGGACAGTAAATAAAGAACAACACTCAGAAAATAGGGGAATTCCAGACAGGAAACAATCAGGGCCAGCTAACACTTCCCAACAAAGGATTCCCTCAGGTAGGAAGCAGCCAGGCCTTGAAGCTGCAAGGTCATTCAATGCTAATCAAGCTGGCCAATTGCAACATTCACACTTGCCTCAAACAGCTTCAAGGCCTGGCTGTTTCCTGCCTGGGGGAATTCTTTGTTTTGAGGTGATATCTGGTCCTGATTGTTTCATGTCTGGAACTCCCCTGCCTTCTGAGTGTTGTTCTTTATTTACTGTCCTGATTTTAGACTTTTTAAATACTGGTATATAAACCCCACTTGCTTAGTTTCCAACAGACCTCACAACCTCTGAGGATGCCTGCTATAGATGTGAGCAAAACCTCAGGAGAGAATACTTCTGGAACATGACCATACAGCCTGAAAAACAAATCACAGCAACTCAAAGTATCAGATGTTGGAATTAATAGAATAAGTGTGTTGCTGTGGGCCTTTCAGGCTGTATGGCCATGTTCCAGTCGTTCTGGAAAACTTCTGGAACATGGCCATACAGCCTGAAAGACTCACAGCAACCCAGTGAATCCGGCCATGAAAGCAATACATTAATATAATTTTTAATACATCAGTCAAGGGGAATGTTGGGTTTTGCAGTACAAGAAAGTCACTCTATTGAATTGCTATGTACAGAGCAGCAGTTGGATTGATGGGTTGGGGGAGGGGTTTGGATGGACAGGTTGTTGTTGTTATTGTTATTTTTATTTGTATCCCATGGCTCCCAACAAATTCCAAACAAGACCTGCTTTTTGTGTATAGCTGTAGAAAAGTTGCAGAGCCTTGTGAGGCCTGATCTATCCAGTCTCCCTGTGGCCATTTCCAAAAGAGACCAGACGCTAGTGTTGATCTTTTTCAGGTGTTGATCAGGACTGGAGGCGTTTTGGACCAAGGCCCCCCAGCATCCAGAAACCAGGGGATTCTGAGAGCTCTAGTCCTTCAAAATGGCTCATCTGAACTGCGGTTTCCAGGGAGGCATTACACTGAATGTGCCTTCTCAATCTTCCCCTTTCTCTGAGCGCCTGCCTCTGTTCAATTCGCGTTTTGCTTGGCTGTGGGTGTTGTTGGCTTTCACACGAACCGGGGCTCTCTCTCTCTCTCTCTCTCGAAGCCTCCCCTTCTTCTCGCCAGCACTAATTGGGTGAGCAATTGACCCAAGTTAATAACCGCGTAAGACAAATGTCTCCGCGCCGGTAGCCAAAGGAGGAGTGCATTATGGCGAATTGATTTGGGGCGCTCGGGGGCCTGGCTTATTTAACAGCCAGCATTAAAGTATTAATATTTTAGAAGGGATCCGAGTCTGTATATATATGTGTGTATTTTTTTCCTCTGTAGGGCGGGCAATGGAGGGACATGAAACTTTAATGACACGATCTGCTGGCCAGCTTTGGAAGATCCGCCAGTCCCCTCCTGGAGCAGCGACCATTAGCTGGGAAGTTGGGGGAAGGGGGAAAGGAAAGTAGCACTTTCCCCCACAGGTAAATAATTCACCAGAAAGAAAGGCTCGCCTCCCAGGTCAGAGAGAGGAGGCAGAGCCCCGGGCCAGGCTCCCACAGACATAGACATGCAGTGGGGCGGAGGGAGAGGCAGGCACCCGCCCCACGAGGGGAGAAAACTCGGGGGAAGGGAAGAGGCAGAGCGCTCATCCTTTTCTAACTCCCAGCTTTGAAGTAGGTGATTGGAACCAACCATCAGTCCCAATGTGTGATGTGTATTTTAAATAATATTTTTAATTTTTTTTAATAAAATAATGTTAATATTTATTTCAGATTATTTTGATTTCAAAACTGAAAATATTTTGATTTAATTTTAAACTCATGTCTACATTTATTTAAGTGTTTTGATTTTTAATTTAAAACTTTTGTATTCGTCTCTTTAAAGTGATGTCCATTTTCATTTTAGAGTACATTTGATGTTTTTTTTTACAAATATGAATAATTTTATTTTTATGATATTTATTTTAGCACTGTTTTTATTTTTATTCAAAATGATATAGATTCGTTTATTGTGTTGTCCAAGGCTTTCGTGGCCGGAATCACTAGGTTGCTGTCAGTTTTCCGGGCTGTGTGGCCATGTTCCAGAAGCATTCTCTCCTGACGTTTCACCCACATCTATGGCAGGTATCCTCAGAGGTTGTGAGGTCTGTTGTAAACTAGGCAAGTGAGGTTTATATATCTGTGGAAGGTCCAGGGTGGGAGAAAGGACTCTTGTCTGATGGAGGCAGATATGAATGTTGCAATTAATCACCCTGATTAGCATTGAAAAGCCTTGCAGCTTCAAAGCCTGGCTGATTCCTGCCTGGGGGAATCCTTTGTTGGGAGGTGTTAGCTGGCCCTGATTGTTTCATATGTGGAATTCCCGTTTTCAGAGTGTTAAATTATTGTATTTGTATTTTTAAAGTGATGTCAATTTTTATTTTAAAGTAATTTTAATATATATTTTTACAAATGTGAATGATTTTATGTTTATGTCAACGTTATTTTCATATTTATTTCAATATTTATTCAAAACGATACCGATTTATTTATTATTTGGATTTAAAAAAAACTTAGCATGATGTCTTTGTTTTGAAATGGGAATGGAAACATTTCTTTTTTTAGGCAGAACCTGAGATCGAGAGAGAAAGGAAACGAAGATCTCAAAAGACAACAAAAAAGTTTGGGGACTAGGGGATAGAGATTCTTCTCTGTGTATGCTAAATAAAGAACTGAATAATTGTTGGTCTCAGCGTTATTTTTTTTTATTTTGAAATGGGAGTGTAAAAAATTCGTTTAAGGAATTGAGTGTTTGCATTATATCTGTATACTGTTATCCGCTGTGAGTCCCTCTGGGAAGAGAAAGCGGAATATAAATAAAGTGTATTATTGGGTTACGGTGAGTTTTCCGGGCTGTATAGCCATATTCCGGAAGCATTCTCTCCTGTCGTTTCACCCACATCTATGGCAAACATCCTCTGAGTTGTGATGAAGGAAAAGCAGATATTGGGGGAGGGGAGGAAAATGGAAAGTTGGAGGTTTGTGGGATAAAGTTTATCCTGTATTCATGTAATCCTATGTAAAAGAAATGAACACATTTTATACCCAGGCTTTTACAACTGGATCATGTCTGCTCCGGGAATCCTTCAGCATCTTATGGCCAGCATTCATCCAGAGAAGAATCAAACGGAATCTGATCTATTTCAAATCAGAACAGTTATTTTCCTTGATGGGTTGCATTACCATTCCAATGGTGAACGCATTGTGAGATATGGCAGAAAACAATTTAATAGTCACAAGAGCATTATTAAGAGAGGTGAATAATAGTAATAATAATAATAATAATAATAATAATAATAATAATAATAATAATGTGTTGTCGAAGGCTTTCATCGCGGGAATCACTGGATTGCTGTGAATTTTCCGAGCTGTATGGACATGTTCCAGAAGCATTCTCTCCTGACGTTTCGCCTGCATCTATGGCAGGCATCCTCAGAGGTTGTTAAGTCTGTTGGAAACTAGGGATGTGAAGTTTATATATCTGTGGAAGGTCCAGGGCGGGGAAAAGAACTGTTGTCTGTTGGAGGCAGGTGTGAATGTTGCAATTAATCACATTGATTAGCATTGAAAAGCCTTGCAGCTTCAAAGCCTGGCTGATTCCTGCCTGGGGGATCCTTTGTTGGGAGGTGTTAGCTGGCCCTGATTGTTTCATATGTGGAATTCCCCTGTTTTCAGAGTGTTACATTATTGTATTACTGCCTGGGGGAATCCTTTGTTGAACCAACCTGGACACAGCATGTTATCTGAGAACACAGAAATGCTGGACCCCTCTAACAACTACCATGTCCGACTACACAGAGAAGTCACTAAAATCCACAAGCATGTGGACAATTTCAACAGAAAGCAGGAAACCATGAAAATGAACAAAATCTGGCTACCAGTATATATATATATTTAAAAACCCTCTAAAATTAGGACAGCAAATAAAGAACAACACTCAGAAGACAGGGGAATTCCAGACTTGAATCTATCAGGGCCAGCTAACACCTCAGAACAAAGGATTCCCCCAGGCAGGAAGCAGTCAGACCTTGAAGCTGTAAGGCTATTCGATGCTTATCAAGGTGGCCAACTGCAACATTCACACCTGCCTCAAATAGACAAGAGTTCTTTCTCCCACTCTGGACATCCCACAGATATTTAAACCCCACTTGCCTAGTTTCCAACAGACCTCACAACCTCTGAGGATGCCTGTCATAGATGCAGGCGAAACGTTAGGAAAAAATGCTCCTGGAACATAGCCATACAGTTAGGAAAACTCACAGCAACCTAATAATAATAATAATAATAATAATAATAATAATAATAATAATAATAATAATAATAATAATAATAGATACTCGATTCACTCATTGAACCTGCTGGATGTAGACTGCAATTTCTATGTGGCTGTGTGCAAATGTTGTAACTTTTTCAATATTGCTGATATCTTCAGGAATCTTGGGGGAATCAGTCTGAACATCTCTTCAGGTTTGTGCAGCAGAATCCCAGAGACATCTATTCCAAAGTAATCCCACTCAATTCAGTAACAGCGTCCCCCCCAACTGAGGTTACACCAGTAATGAAGTTTCTTTTTCATAAGGAGTATCACTTGTGGTTTCCCCGTGCTATGATCTCTGTTAAAATATTCCCCAGGCACTGACTGAAACAAATAAATTAATCGATTTCCAGAAAGAGACTTAATAGACGAATAAATAATTTGAAATTGCATGAGACCTCTGACTGGTCATAGTGAAAAGCGAGAATGATTAGGATTGATGGTGAGAAGGCTCTTTACCTAGACTGAAACCACCGGGCAGAGAATGTGGTATTATTATATCTCAGACATTAAGCTGTTTTAACAAACTCCACAATACTATTATTGTTCTTGTTGTCATCCTGAATGATTTAGGGACGCAGCCAATAAATGACCGAAATTGATTTAAGGGTATCCTCTAGTTGAGATTAATTATTCGATCTCCTCCCAAAAGAGCTTTCCGACCTTGGGTCTAGCTACATTATAGAATTAATGCACTTCGACACCACTTTAAATGCCATGGCTTAATGGGACCATGAGAGTTGTAGTTTGACAAGATTTTTAGCTTTCGTTGCCAAATAGTCTTGGTGTCTTACCAGGCTACAACTCCCAGGTTAGTATTGAGCTATGTCAATTAAAGTGGAGCCAAACTACATTAATTATCCAGTACAAAATCATTTTTATCATGTCTGAAAAATACTTGGTTTCTTTTGTGATCTGGAATCCAGAATTCCAGTCTGTATAGCTCCGCCCTTTCCATGTGTGTATGCGTTTGTATAAATATTTGTGTGTGTGTGTGTGTGTGTGTGTGTGTGTGTGTGTGTGTGTTAATCTGTGTATATATATATATAGTATATGTTTCTGTGTTTGTATGAGAATTTGTATATGTAAGTGTGTGGTTATATGTGTGTATGGATATATACACATACATATGTCTTTGTATATAGAGAGATGTGTGTATAGATGTGCTTATATGTATGTGTGTTGATACATAGATATGTTTTTGTATATATACATAGGTGTGTGCATATATGTGTGTGTGTATGTATGTGTGTTTGGATGGATAGATAGATGTATGTATGTTTGTGTGTGTGTGTGTGTTTATATTTATATATATGTATGTATATAAGTGTATATATGTGTGTGTCTATAGGTGTGTGTGTATATATGTATGTGTGTTTGGATGGATAGATAGGGGTGTGTGTATGAGTTTGTGTGTGTATGTTTATATATATGTATGTTCATAGATAAAAGTGTGTATATATGTGTGTGTATATATCTATATGTATGTATGTGCTTATGCAGGGGTCCCCAAACTAAGGCCCGGGGGCCGAATGCGGCCCATCGAAGCCATTTATCCGGCCCCCATGGCACAAGGGCAGAAGGGGGTTGGGCTAAATGACCCAATGGCATTATTATTATTATTATTATTATTATTATTATTATTATTATTATTAGAAACACAACAATATGAGTCCACAGCAGACACTCTGCTGGCTGTTGTACTGGATCATATTCCGGACACTTCCCAAGTGTCTAGGACTATGTGATGTATCAGCGAATAATACATGCAGGTCCCAGTAAGGTGGCCTTCTGCAGCTGGCAGGTGGGTATTTTGTCAGCGCCGATTGTGTTTAAGTGCAGGCCAAGGTCTTTAGGCACTGCACCCAGTGTGCCGATCACCACTGGGACCACCTTGACTGGCTTGTGCCAGAGTCTTTGTAATTCGATCTTTAAATCCTCATATCGTGTCAGCTTTTCCAGTTGTTTCTCCTCAATCTTGCTGTCACCTGGTATTGCAACATCAGCAATCATTACTTTGTTTTTTAACACGATTGTGAGGTCAGGAGTATTGTGTTCCAAAACCCTGTATTATTATTATTATTATTATTATTATTATTATTATTATTATTATTAACATTGAGTCTGCTTGGCCATCTGTCAGGGGTGCTTTGCTTGTGCTTTCAATGCACAAAGGCAGAAGGGCATTGGACTCAATGGCCCAAAGGGTCTCTTCCAACCCTCTTTTTTATTATTGTTGTTGTTGTTGTTGTTGTTATTATTATTAATATTAATTATTATTATTATTATTGCTTGGTGGCCAACTATAGTCCGGCCCTCCAACGGTCCGAAGGATCGTGAACCGGCCCCCTGTTTAAAAAGTTTGGGGACCCCTGTGCTTATGTGTATGTATGAGAATTTGTAAATATAAGTGTTCTGATCTATAAAAATATCAAACATATACTCCATGTTTCCTGGGATGAAATTACTTCAGTGTAGATATAAAAGGATGAATGGGATACCTCCCAGGAGAAGACAAGTAAGAAGAGGGGTGGCAAAGGGGTTGAAAGAGGTGTCAGACATTTTTGAACAAAACCCAGAAAAAGTGGTAACTGAAAACTGAATTAGAAAAACTCTAGGCAACACCACCACATAAAAGGAGGAACGACCAACAGTTTCACATGAAATTATGTACATTGACAATCCTCAGTACATTGAATATGGTTCATCAGCCCCATCACTTCTAAAACTAAATTTCATAACCCAAACATTACTCCTAAACGATCACATCCATACTTTTTTTGGGCTGGAATCCACTATTTACATTCCAGATAGCAGAAGTAGGTCAACTCAATAGCCTCACTGCAACTCCTCACAAAGTAAATACACGAAATTGCTGGAATCAACAGTTCTGTAAATTTCATTGAGTCAATCAATTGGTCTGCTCTAGCCAAGAATCGTTATTGATAAAGTCTGGATTCGCTCAGGCAGTAAAATTAGACGGCTCGTATGCAAGGTGCCCACGTCGTGGGTTGGAAAATTATAGATAATGCTTGACTACCTTTCTACTTGAAATCCACAAACATGTAGACAATTTCAACAAAAAGGAGAAAACCATGAAAACGAACAAAACCTGGCTACCAGTATTTTAAAAACTCTAAAATTAGAACAGCAAATAAAGAACATCACTCTGAAAACAGGGAAATTCCAGACAGGAATCAATCAGGGCCAGATAACACCTCCCAACAAAGGATCCCCCAGGCAGGAAGCAGCCAGACCTTGAAGCTGCAAGGCTATTCAATGCTAATCAAGATGGCCAATTGTAACATTCACACCTACCTCAAACAGACAAGAGTTCTTTCTCCCACCTTGGACCTTCCACAGATATATAAACCTCATTTGCCTAGTTTCCAGCAGACTTCGCAACCTCTGAAGATGCCTGCAGTCCAAACGTCAGAAGAAAATGCTTCTGGAACATGGCCATACATTCCGGAAAACTCACAGCAACCCTATGCTGAATTGGTTGAGACTCTATGAGATTGTTCATTGAACAACTATAGCAAAATGTGCTGCAGGATGTCCCTTAAAAACAAAGTCTTTTTGTAGTTTAATAAACTTTCCCCATGTTATTTATAACATTACATTTATAACCCAGGAACAAAAATTGCATTATATCGTGTTATGTATTCCTGCATGATAGAGGTTGGACTAGATGGCCCTTAGGGTCTCCTCCAGCTTTATGAGTCTATGGAGCTCTTTCAGCCAATGGTCTGGGAAGTGACCTCCTGGGACTACTGACTTCAAGGGAGTTCGACTCATGCACCAGGTTCACTCTTCACAATAATGATGATATTAATGGATCTGGCTGATAATTCCCCCCTTTGGGTTGGAGAAAAAAACCAAGAGAATGGCTATGATTGGCAGAACAAGGTTAGATGTGGGAGGTATATAAAAGTGCATCTGCCCCGGGGGTTCAAGGGGGAATTGAGACAGCAACTGCCCTGGAGATGGGGAATCTCTTACACACTATTTATTTGTTTACAGCTTCAATTACATTGTGTGTTTGTTTGGAGTTTTAGGCAGGGAAGGATCAGGTGATATCACTGAGATTATGTAACTTCAGGTATAAGTACCTGAGTATGTCTGCCTTCCTTTTGCTCTCTCCCTATCCTTTTTCTTCATAGGTATTCTCTACACCAGGGGTCCCCAAACTAAGGCCCGGGGGCCGGATGCGGCCCTCCAAGGTTATTTACCTGGCCCTTGCCCTCATTTATAATATAATATTTTTATATCCGTTTTAATAATATAATATATTGTATATACATATAATACTGATAATGTTATCATTTTATACAATACAATACTAACAATAATATCATATAATAATATTAATTATATGTTATATATTACATATAATATTACAGTATAGTGGTATAGTTCAATATAGTATAATGCTAATATTGTGCTATGCTAATAATATAATATATTGTATGTACATACAGCTGCTCTGAGTTCCCTTCGGGGTGAGAAGGGTGGGATATAAATGTAGTAAATAAATGTAGTAAATGATTTTGGACTTAAATAAATAATTCTGGACTTAGGCTCGCCCAAAATCTGAAATGACTTGAGGACACACAACAACAACAACAATAATCCTAATTAACTTGACTATCTCATTGGCCAGAAGCAAGCCCACACTTCCTATTGAAATCCTGATAGGTTTATGTTGGTTAAAATTATTTTCATTTTTAAATATTGTATTGTTCTTTCATTGTTATTGTTGTTGTTTTGCACTACAAATAAGATATGTGCAGTGTGCATAGGAATTTGTTCGGTTTTTTCCCCCAAATGATAATTCGGCCCCTCAACAGTCTGAAGGATTGTGGACCGGCCCTCTGCTTTAAAAGTTTGAGGACCCCTGCTCTACACAATAAAAAAAATCTTAATGTCTCCGGTTTTTTTGGCCTGTTTTGGGGTCATTTGAGGATCTGATTCAGAAAATTGCATTAGATGCACTGCATCAGTTTTAGTTTCTTAGAAATGGTTATCATGGTTGTCTATGGGCAAAGCAGAGTGAAGAATGGTATATGCCATATGTTCTCAACAACTACAGCTGATGGGGAAAACTCGAATTTAGGAAAGTTTTACAAAACAAACAAACAAAAAGAATACCTGTAGTTTAAGGTGTACTAGAGTGAAATCAAAATGCAGAATTTAGCTCTGAATGCGAAAGAACTTAACTGTCAGGGCTCAATGCTATGAAATCAGGGGAGTTATAGTTTGCTGATGCTCTAGGACTATTTTGCAGATACGGCTAAAACTCTTGTAAAACTACAGCTCACAGGATTCCCTAGCAGGGAGCCCTGGCAGTTAAAGTAATGTTCTACAGTGGGGATGCACCCCTGTCTTCTACAAAGAGGCAGTTCTTGCAAAGAAGTATCTTCCAAATAAGGAAGTGGGTATAAAGGCCCCTTTCTACGCCGCCAGATTATCTGCTTTGAACTGACAGTATAGATGGGGCCAAAGAGTCAATTCCAGCTTCAATTAAATCAGGAGAGTTCTTTGGGACTTTCCTTTCTGGGCTTTCCCCTCATTTATTAAAGGAAGGTAGCATTTTAGGAATGCCCCGTCTATAATAACTGTATTATGTGAGTCTATGCTTAACCTAGTGTAGATGGAGGCTGAAGAAAGAAACAGCTCAATGGTTTTTCAATGCTTTTCATATTTGACCCCATGTGGATCTACACTGGGGGATGAATGCAGTTTGACGCTCCTTGAACTGCTATGGCTCAATGCAATGAAATCCTAGGAGTTGCAGTTTGGTGAGGCATTCTTTGCAGGGAAGAGGAAAGACCTTGTAAAACTACAACCTCCAAGTCATACACTCTCAGCCTCACTCTCACCCTTTCCCAACAAACTTTGCTAAGAAAAACCTAGTGATGGGTTGGCCTTTGGGTCAATGGGAAGTAATCTGAAAGCACACCTAACACAAAAACAACCCGTTGGGTGTTTCGAGGAGTGAAAGAACCCCTCTCTACCGTTCCTTCTTAACGACACAGTCCACAGATTGACAACGGAGTGGGTCGCTTCCACGGCGGGAGGAGGGGAAAGAGAGGCCATACCCCCCACCCTTCCTTCCCTCCTCATCTTCGGGGCCCTTCTTCTTCCTTCGCTTGGAGGACTTGACTTTATAAGGAGCCCGGCTGGCATCCGCGGGGGCTCTTCCGCTTGGCTTGGACGCGGAGAGAAACTCCTTCGTGTCCCCCACCCACCCCCTCCCTTTTCTTCCTCCCTCCCTCCCTCCTTCCCTCCCTCCTTCCCTTTCAGGCTGTCACTCATCCGCCTTCTTCTGGCCGCGGCCAATGGAGGCGCCGGATTTGGGGCGACCCTGGTCGATGCCCTTGTAGCCAGGCGAGCCGGAGGAAACGGGAGCCGGAGAGCCAAGCGAGGGGCGCCTTGGTCCCCGCAACCCGTCTTCCCTCCCTCCCCCCTTTATTCCTTCCTTGCTCTTCTTCCAAACGCCCCCCCCCCTTTCCTTCTCAGGCGAGAGAAGCAGAGTGTGTTTTTCAAACCTCTCCAGCTTGGAGTTTACAGCGAAGATCGAGGAAGAAGAGCAGGAGGAGGAGGAGGAGGAGGAGGAGTGGAGCTCGCCCTGCTGGGCCCCAGCATGGATCACTTAGGGGCTCACCACCTCCACCAGAGCCACGCCGAGCCCATCAGCTTCGGGATCGACCAGATCCTCAACAACCCGGACCAAGGGAGCTGCATGATCTCCAACGCGCGGCTGCAAGAGGCGGCGGCGGAGTACGGCTTGGCGGGATGCGGCGGCCCTTACAACCCCATGGCTGGCCACTACGGCTCGGGCAACGGGGGCGGCAACAACGGCTCCGCTTCCTCCTCTTCCTCCTCCTCCTCGGCGTACCCGCAGCCCGGAGGGCCTTGCAGCATGGCGGCCTCTCTGTCGGGCTCCTACAACATGAACCTCGGGGTCGGGGCCATGAACGGGGCAGCGGGTGGGGGCGTCATCCGGGTCCCGGCGCACCGGCCCCTCGCGGGCGGCGTCCACCCGCAGGCCCTGGCCACCGCCATGCCCACCGTGCCCTCCGTCAACAACCTCACCGGGCTGACCTTCCCCTGGATGGAGAGCAACCGGCGCTACACCAAGGACCGCTTCACAGGTGAGTGAGTGAGTGCATGAGAGAGTGAGTGGCCCTTATCTTGCCCCTTTTCTCTTCCTGGAAACAAGGACCTCATCTACACTGCCATATAATCCACTCCAATGAGGTTAACCTTCCTGAAGCTGCATTCTATATCCAGGGTCAGAAAGCGGCTGGTTGCTTGACCATAATGCCCTGCCTCATGTACAGAGGAAGAATTCTTGAAAGCTACAGACAATGCTGGTCACTGTTGTCCGTTTTTGGTCAGAAATTATTAGCCAGCTGTGTTCGCTCTATTTTTAACAGTTTTATACTTATTTATGCAATGCTTTTTCTCGAAATGTCATTTCTTGATTGATTCTATCACAAAAACATGGGGAAAGTGTATTAAATGGCAAAAACTTTGTTTTCTGCAGAACGTTTTGCTATAGCTTTTCAATGAATATCTCATCCCAGTCTCAACCAATTCAACATAATTGGTGGCAGCTTGTTATATAGGATCTCATCACACTAGAGTTTGGATCCACTTTAAATCCACTTTAGGGAGGGGGCTTTAAACAGCTCAGCCAGACAAGTCCTGGGACTCACCAAACTACAAACCCCCAAATTCTGCAGGAGGCAGAAACCGGATATAAAGTGGATTCATGCTCTAGTGTGCTGATGCACATAATTGTTATACATTCGTTTTGGGACCGTTCCATTTGTTTACATGGGCCCAAGCTTCACTTTGGATTCTTGGGCAGAATTTGGAGCAATCCACCACTTGGGTTAATGCCCTTCAAGGCCATGTTAAGCAGCGTTGGCCTGTGATAATAATAATAATAATAATAATAATAATAATAATAATAATAATAATAATAATAAATAATAATAATAATAATAATAATTGTTATTATTTATAGACCGCCCTATCTCCTCAAAGGGACTCAGGGTGTTTCCAACATAGGGCAACTATACAATGCCTAAAGAAAACCATACAAACAGTATAATCAAGACCAGACATATTAGACAATATAAACAACATAACTGTAATTTAATAATCAAAATGGCGACAAATAAAATGACTAAAAATGAATGAATAAATAAAATAATTATATATATATATAAAATTAAAAACATAATAAAATATAAAACCCTGATAAAACAAATTAAAAATAAATATATAAATACCACCTGGATTTATGCTGTCAAAACGATGCAGCGTGAACTGCATTATTTTTTGCTGGATCTACACTGCCATTTAATATAGTTTGAAATGGATTGAACTGCGTTATATATGACACACTGACCATATAATGCAATTCAGGCTGCATTATACAGCAGTGTGTAGATCCAGCCACATCCATGCTAACCTTTTAATGCAGTTCCAAGCTAGCTTCAAACAAACATAAATAAGCTCTCACAAAAACGTGCAAAAGAAAACCCTTTATGAACTTCAGAACTATGTGGTTTGTGTTCTCCCCATCCAGGCTTCAAACTGGTTTTCGGATTTCCTATGTGATCATCTGCACACTTCGATGCAGGTTTGGTACTGCATTAAATGGGGCTTAATTTGCCACCAAGCTGATTTACCTGCCTTTCATTATAAGTGATCAGTGTAGATGTGTTCTAAGATTGATGTCCCCAATAAAAACCCTATTACAATCATAAATATAATATAAATTATTATAATTAGTGTTATGAATAATAATATTTATTATTAACAATAATACTAATAATAATTGCTGTGCATACAGATCTGTGCACATAATCATCTGCTGCTTTACAGCGACTCTATAAATACATAGTAAAACTACTACTACTAATAATAATATTAATATTATTAGTAGTAGTTTTACTATGCATTATATGTATTTATTAATATTAATAGTAGTAGTAGTTTTACTATGCATTTATAGAGTCGTTGTAAAGCGGCAGATGATTATGCGCACAGGTCTGGATGCATAGCAATTATTATTAGTATTATTAATAATAAATATTATTACTATGCATTTATGGAGTCACTATAAAGCAACAGATGATTATGTGTACAGATCTAGATACATAGCAATTATCATTAGTATTATTATTAATAATAAGTATTATTACTATGTATTTATGGAGTGGCTATAAAGCAACAGATGACTGATTATGTGTACAGATCTGGAACAGGGAGTCGATGTAGTTATGGTAAATAATAATAATACCATTTGTATAGAAGGTCCCCATCTTGTTAAGCAAGCAAATGATCCTTAGTATCCTTAGTGGAGGGAAATCCCGGAAAGCTCAGGTTGTAAATGTATTTTGAGCCTCGGAAGGCCTTACAGGATTCCCGTCTATCTAATCATCCTCACGAAATTGGCGATATTTTGTGGCCCTGACGCGAGATCCAAACTGGGCTGTTAACGCGAGGCTTTACATTCCCTGAAACTGCCATTAAAAGGTTGAGACGTCATTCCCTGGAGCTTTTCAAAACTGCTCTTAAAAACTGAATTGAGATGCAACTCGTTTATCCAGCTTCGCTGCCAAGAAAGGCGGGTTCCGGTTCCATAGATTTTGATTCAAGAGAAGTGTCTTATGTTTTCGAAGATTGACTGGGTGTTCCAGTCTGCGGCCCACAAAAAGCAGTACTTTAATAATCAGACTTGATCTCTTTAATGAAGAGGCATTGCCTTTCCCGAGAAGAAGGGGAAAACAGATGGGCCATGGCTTCGCCCTTCTTGGAAAGACCCGACCAGTGAATCAAAAGAATTATAAACACGACTTCAGCCATCGCCACAACCAGAAGTACAATCGGAGAAAATTATAAGAATTCTTAATTGGTTCTTGAAGAATATATATCCTCATTTGTCAACGCTAGTATGTAATCACAGTACAGAAAGGAGTTGAATGTTCCGAGACAGTCCTCCCACCTAAGATCAGGATAATATTTTGAAATGATGGAGGACACACTGCTGCAGACCAAGATTTCATAAATGCACGTATGTCTGTGAGAGAGCAAGAAATTAATATGTATACTGCACATTTAGAAAGATTCAAATGTATATTTTGCGTACCTTTGTGTGTTTATGTTAGACGAGTAGCTCTCTGTCTTTCGTTTCTTCTCTCATATTATATGATGCTGAACTGTGAGTGGAGCTACACTGCCATATAATGTATATACAGGCAGCCCCCAAGTTAGGAACAAGATAGGCTCTGTAGGTTTGGTCTTAAGTTGACACGAAAAAAAATCTAGGTAGATAGATAGATCTGGGCACTAGAACTGGAACATCCAGTCAATCTTTCAGGACACAAGACACGACATAAGATAAAACACATATATAACACACTCTTATATACATATACATATACATGTGTGTGTGTGTGTGTGTGTATACTTATACACATACACATCAATCTATATATTTCTATCTATCTGTGTCTCTCGATATCTATATATCTATATCTCTATCTAGATAGATAGATATATGGCTGGGCACTAGGGCTGGAACATCCAGTCAATCTTTCAGGACACAAGACACGACATAAGATAAAACACATATATAACACACTCTTATATACATATACATGTGTGTGTGTGTGTGTATACTTATACACATACACATCAATCTATATATTTCTATCTATCTGTGTCTTTCGATATCTATATATCTATATCTCTATCTAGATAGATAGATATATGGCTGGGCACTAGGGCTGGAACATCCAGTCAGTCTTTCAGGACATAAGACAAAACACACACACATACACATTAACAGATAGAAAGATAGATAGATGTGCATGTGTATATAAAGCTTTGAATAGCATAAGGAAGGGTGAACACCCCTTGGTGTTTGTTTTGCTATCTGTGCCCCTGGTCAGAAGAATTTCCCTTCACTTTCTGTTCCTGTGATAATTGGATCTTAAAAAATTTGGCTGGTTGTGGAAGCAATGACTGGTGAGAAAGCTTCAGTGGAAACCCCCTTTCCCCCATGATAAGAACTCTTCCAGGCGCGAGTTTCCCTTCTGAGGGGTAGATCTCTCTCACTTACGTTGTCTCACCCCATTCCTTAGTCGGATGTTTGTAACTCTGAGACTACCTGTAGATGGGTCAGTGTAGACTTATATAATGTAGTTCAAAATGGACACTATGGCAGGGTAATATAAACAATGAAAAGGCGGAATCCAGAGCAGGCAGGGAAGAGGGAAAAAGGTCTGACAGCTTGGTCCTGAGGACAAAACACTCCTGTCTCTGATGTGTGCTGGGGATGTGTATTCCCACATTCGCATTATATACAAATACAAAGTGGGAATGACAAATTAAAGACTGATCCAACAGGAGAAGAAAAACACCCTGCCTTTTTCAGGGCGGCAATCCGATTTGCCTTGTAAATCCAAACCTGAGCTTCATGAATCGAGTCCCTGTTATTCTCTGACTTCTAGAAAAGGGTCTCTCACCTGCCTCCGGAGTGGGGGGGGGGGGCTACAAAGTCCAAGCGGGGAGAGCCAAGCAAAGGGTGGGAACGGAAACCTCGGGCCGAAAAGCCGGTCGGGATCGGTGTCAGGAGAGGGACGATTCGGCTTCAACCCCAAAGGCTTCCATCTGCCTTCCTTCCGAGGAGACAAGCGAAGGGAGGCCTCGTTGCCCAAACCCAACGCCTTGGGGCTTGAAGGAGAGGAATTCCCCGCCTCGTGTTCTCCGAGACTTTGCTCTTGTTGCTCGACAATAAACAGGACCCGAAAAGATTGTTATTTCTTCCTGATGCCCCCTTTAACAGAACGGCAGATGTTCTCTACTGTATTATTTCTCCTACAGTCTCTGTTTTTCAACAAGGTTAAAGCCGGGAATGACTCTGGATTGTATTTATTTCCCTGGAAATGCGGCTGGGGGATCAAAGGCAGTGCGGTTTTGAATTAAGACTAAAAACAACCCCACTGCCCTCGGGTTATTTTGTGTTGTTTTCTAAATGAGAGAACTTGGGTACAGCTGTGGTTTGGAGTTGAGATATCATTCCTTCTGGCAAGAGAGGACTATGTCTACCTGAATGTCTCTGGTATGAGGAAAATGCGCGATTATTATAATTTATTATTTACCTTCCTGAGTTAAACCGAACGGCTATATTATTGGCGTGCAAGTCCAGATGTAGTTTCAAACCGCTGAGATACAGAAAACCTTGTATTAAAAAGCCCTCATATACAGAAAATCTTAACACTGTCAAATAAAATTAGTAGAAAGCCTTCCCCCTTTCCATTCATTGGACAGAAGGTTTAAAACTCTGTCTATAAACAATGCAGTATTGTGTATGTTTGCCGAGATGTAGGGCCTACTGTGTTCGGTGTGATTTACTCCAGGTAAAAAGTGGATAGGATTAAAGATTGAAGCCTAATAAAATATGTTTTTAAAGGTATCACAAGTCACAATAGTTTGAAAATGTTCTATATTTTTTCCATTCAATGTGGTATTTTAAAGTATGAGCATTCATTAATAAGGGAGAATAAGGAAAGCATGAAAAAATTGGCCACATTTGATCTGAATATTGTTGTCCTCTGTCTTTCATATATGTGTGTGTGTAAATAGATACACACACACATATACACACAAACACTCACATATATATACATGTGGTCCCCGGTGGCCCAGCAGTTAAACCGCTGAGCTGCTTAATCTGGGGAGCGGGGTGAGCTCCAGCTGTTAGCCCCAGCTTCTTCCAACCTGGCAGTTCGAAAACATGCAAATGTGAGTAGATCAGTTGGTACCGCTCCAGTGGGAAGGCAAAGGAGCTCCAGGTAGTCATGGCCTTGGAGGTGTCCGAGTTGGGCAGGACTGTCAGGTGGAAACCTTTATCTTTACCTATATATGAGTATGTGTATTTGAATATGTAGGTAAATATAGTTTATAATATATCTATATAATAGTTTGTGTGTATACACACACATATTTATGTACACGTATATATAGTTTGAATAGTTTATATATATATATATATATATATATATATATATATATTAATTTGTGTGTGTATATATACACACATATATACATATATATGCACACATATATACACGTATACATATATGTGTGTATATATGTGTGTGTGTACACACACATATATAGTTTGAACAGTGTATACACACACACACTATTTTATATTTATACACACACACATATATATACACACACACGCACACGCACACGCACACGCACACTAGTATATACAAATTGGATTTGGCCAATTTTTAAAAATTCTTTCTCTCTTATTCAGAATTGCCCCTCTGTGTGAAAGTATGTTTCTGGCAACCCTTAAGCGCCATATTGTAAATAAAAGGGTGGTTGGAAAACAAAAATCAAAGGGTACACGACGCCATTGACGTAAATTCTGTATAGTCAAATCTAAAATCAGAAGCACAATTTAAGATTAATATTAAATTAATAATATTAATATTAAAAATCTGCGTGGGATTTTTGATGAAAGAACGGCTTCGTTTGCAGAGTTCCAAGTACATTAGAGTTTCACTTATCCAACACTCGCTTATCCAACGTTCTGGATTATCCAATGCATTTTTGTAGTCAGTGTTTTCAATACATCGTGATATTTTGGTGATAAATTCGTAAATACAGTAATTACTACATAGCATTACTGAGTATTGAACTATTTTTTCTGTCAAATTTGTTGTATAACATGATGTTTTGGTGCTTAATTTGTAAAATCATAACCTAATTTGATATTTAATAGGCTTTTCCTTAAACTCTCCTTATTATCCAACATATTCGCTTATCCAACATTCTGCCGGTCCGTTTATGTTGGATAAGTGAGACTCTACTGTATAAATATTCTGGAAAATAATTTGGTATGTAATCCTGGAACTATCCCTATTGTTCTGAAGGGACTGAGGAGGAGGGAGAACCAGTCTCAGAGAGGACGATTCTCCGAGTTCTATGGTTCTATGATGCCTTCCTTAGAGTAACCAAAAATCACAACAAATGGTGTCCAAATTAGGAAATCTAAAAATGTGCACTGTTTTATGACATTTTTGATTGGCGTGATATTACCCTATTAGTAGTTACCCTAACAGGTATTTCCTGAAATCCTTTTTTAAAATACACTTGGGGAAAATATATTATTTTGTTCTTATTATTGGGATTCTCCCCCACCGAGGACACCACAAAATATTAACCTCGGTATATTATTCGCTTATTGCATTGTTACAGAACCATACAAAGGGGATAATGACATCTTAGTGCCCATACCTCCTGTTAAAGGCTTGGATGACGTCGGTTTGAAATTAAACCCATAAATAAAGGGGGAATTCAGAAGAAGAGCAAATAAATCGATGCAACCCAGTTCGGATCCGATCCTTTTCCTTAAAAAGGTGATGACCACCACTACTACAACAGTGTTGGAAAGATTTACTCAGCTTTCTAATTTACAACCCTGAAGATATTGTGTGCGTGTGTGTATGGTGGGTATATGTATCACAGACATATACATACCCATACATATTGGCGTATTTTCAACAAGCACTGAATTAATAGCTATGACTCGTGTCCACTGATATTAGGAAATGTATTGTCGAAGGCTTTCATGGCCGGAATCACTGGGAATCACAGCCGGAATCATACGGGCTGTATGGCCATATTCCAGAAGCACTCTCTCCTGACGTTTCGCCTGCATCTACGACAGGCATCCTCAGAGGTTGTGAGGTCTGTTGGAAAATTATACAAGTGGGGTTTATATATCTGTGGAAATTCCAGGGTGGGAGAAAAAACCCTTGCGTTTGAGGCAGGTGTGAATGTTTCAACTGGCCACCTTGGTTAACATCGAATAGCCTTTCAGTTCCAAGGTTTACTGCTGTTTACTGTTTACTGCTGGGGAATCCTTTGTTGGGTGGTGTTATCTGGCCCTGATTGTTTTATGTCTGGAATTCCTCTGTTTTCAGAGTGTTGGTCTTTATTTACTGTCCTGATTTTAGAGTTTTTTAAATACAGTAGAGTCTTACTTATCCAACACTCGCTTATCCAACATTCTGGATTATCCAACGCATTTTTGTAGTCAATGTTTTCAATATATCATGATATTTTGGTGCTAAATTCGTAAATACAGTAATTACTACATAGCATTACTGCGTATTGAATTACTTTTTCTGTCAAATTTGTTGTATAACATGATATTTTGGTGCTTAATTTGTAAAATCATAACCTATTTTGATGTTTAATAGGCTTCTCCTTAATCTCTCCTTATTATCCAACATATTCGCTTATCCAACGTTCTGCCGGCCCGTTTATGTTGGATAAGTGAGACTCTACTGTACTGGTAGCTAGATTTTGTTCATTTTCATGGTTTTTCCTCCTTTCTGTTGAAATTATCCACATGCTTGTGGATTTCAATGATTTATTAGGATGTTAGGAAACATCGCCCAGGAATACCGAGATAGACTTAACATATGGGACAGCTATATCAAGACCACAATGGCCTGAAAGGGATCACTTTCCCACCTAGTAAGTCTATCTCATTCTTCGAGAGCCAGATTGGTGTCCTGGGTAAATATACACTGTAGAATTAATGCTGTTTGATACCACTTTAACTGGCTCAATGCTATGGAATGCTGGGAGTTGTAGTCTGCTCTCTTTGGCAGAGAAGGCTGAAGACGTTGTTGTAAAACTACAATTCTCATGATCCACAGCATTCAGCCGTGACAGTTATTGGGTTGCTGTGAGTTTTCTGGGCGGTATGGCCATGTCCCAGAAGCATTTTCTCCTGACGTTTCGCCGACATCTATGGCAGGCATCCTCAGAGGTTGTGAGGTCTGTGGGAAACTAGGCAAGCGGGGTTTATATATCTGTGGAAAGTCCAGGTTGGGAGAAATAACTTGTCTGTTTGAGGCAAGTGTGAATGTTGCTATTGGCCACCTTGATTAGCATTGATTAGCCTTTCAGCTTCAAGGTTTGGCTGCTTACTGCCTTACCATCAATATTACTATAATATTACAATTAATATTCTAGGTCCTATCTACAATGCCATATGAAATCTAAATTATCTGCGTTGAACTGGATTATATGGCCGTGTAGACTAGGGTTCGGACCCCCCCCCCCCCCAACTTCAGCCTTGGGCAGGTCATACTGTCTCAGCTTCCGAGGTGGGCAAATAGAACCCCCTTCGAACAAAACTCGCCTTCGGATCTCCTCAAATCGGAAACGAATCGAAAACCCAATATAACATCTTCTATTCCTTTTTCCCTCGAAAAAATATTTTGCCAGGGAATCCAAAGCTTGCGAGAGAAATAGGAATGTGGTGAGACATTTATAAATTCGAATAGCTTTCCCTGACTAACTGTGTGTGTGACTTTTAAAATCGAGTGAGTTTTGCTACTCGTTTCTTCCAAGGGCGAATCTACACCGACCTATATAATCCGGGCCGAATCTAAGTGGTCAGTATAGATGGGGCCTAGGCAACTTTCAGACAGTATAGTCGCAAAATTTAGAATGTATTCTATTAGTAAACAGTCATCCTCTGAGGGCCCTTCCACACAACTGAATAAAATCCCACATTTTCCGCTTTGAATTGGAATATATGGCAGTGTGGACTCAGATAACCCAGATCAAAGTAAATATTGTGGAATTTTCTGCCTTGATATTCTGGGTTATTTGGCTGTGTGGAAGGGCCCTAGTGCCTATAAAACATACAAGAAAAGCCCAACGTTTCTTTCCCAGTATTTTGTATTTTTGTGAGGGAGGAAGTGAACCCACCACAATCCTCTGTCGCTTTGTTTTGCGCGTGGATAAATCCACTGAAAACCTGCTTTGAACAGGAATCCCACCTTCGTGGGTGGAAACTTAGCGAAAAAACAAACGGAATAGATTTTCCCCCTTCTCATAAGACTGTGGTGTGTACCTACAAGAAAACATCCCACTTTCCTAGCCGCTTCCCCAAAGGGAGATAGGGTTGTGAGAGAGGCGAACTAAAAAGTGTGTGTGTGTGTGTGTATACATAGTGTGTGTGTGTGTGTGTGTGTGTGTGTGTGTGTGTGTATATATATATATATATATATATATATATATACGTTGATGGGAGTTTTCTAGGCTGTATGTTGCGGAAGCATTCTCTCCTGACGTTTCGCCCACATCTATGGCAGGCATTCTCAGAGGTTGTGAGGTTTGTTGGAAGCTAGGCAAGTGGGGTTTTTATATCTGTGGAAAGTCCAGGGTGCGAGAAAGAATTCTTGTCAGTTTGAATGTTGCAAATGATCACATTGATTAGCATTGAATAGCCTTGCAGCTTCAAAGCTTGGCTGCTCCCTGCCTGGGGGAATCCTTTGTTGGCCCTGATTGTTTCTTGTCTGGAATTCCCCTGTTTTTGAGTGTTGTTCTTTATTTACTGTCCTGATTTTAGAGCTTTTAAAAATACCGGTAGCTATATTTTGTTCATTTTCATTTTCATGAATCGCAATTTCAGTCTCCAGACGGGAAGATTTTTGCAGAGCGAAGGGAGAAGCGACTTCAACGGAGTAAAAATCCCAGACTTAGCTGTCGTTTCCCTTCCCCTGTGTGCTGCATTGAGAAAATATTTCCATGTCCCCCTTCCGGGAAGAGTTTCCACAACTATTCAGGCGAAACGTCAGGAGAAAATGTTGCGAGTGGTGTGGCTACAGTCCGGAAACCACACAATACCCCATGTATGTTTTGAATCTGTGCGTGTTTATGTATGTTGGTGGCTGGAAGTGTGACTTGAGCACTCCATGTTTTCCGTTCTCCCCACGCCACGGCTCTCCCACTGTCTCGCGTGTCTTCCTCGCCTTTCCTCTGGAGCTCCTTCCTGACCATGTCGCCGCTTGCTTCCTTCCTTCCTTCCTCTCTCTCTCTCTCTCTCCTCTCCTTCCATCCTTCCACCTTCGCTCCCTGGCCTCTCCCCCAATCCCACCCCACCCCTCAAACCCTGCCCTGCCTCTCCAGTGGCCCTCTCACCGTTCACTGTAACACGCCGTATAGGTCACCCCTACCAGAACCGGACGCCGCCCAAGAAGAAGAAGCCCCGCACCTCCTTCACCCGCCTCCAGATCTGCGAGTTGGAGAAGCGCTTCCACCGGCAGAAGTACCTGGCCTCCGCCGAGAGGGCCGCCTTGGCCAAGGCCCTGAAGATGACCGACGCCCAGGTCAAGACCTGGTTCCAGAACAGGAGGACCAAGTGGAGGTGAGAGAGAGAGAGAGAGAGAGAGAGAGAGACCCCAGGGAGTGAGTGACTGTGTGTATGTATGTGTGAGGAGGGAAGAGGTACACACTACACAATGCTTCCAAAAGATGCACCCAAATTGAAATCGCTACTGCATTTATTCCAGTCTAATACGCCAGCCAATCTAATGCACACCTCAATTTTCAAAACCCCGAAACCACAAAAATATTTGGTGCCAAAAGTCAAAAAGTGCACGCTTTGTAATTTTAACCCAAAAGGTGCCTGCTTCTATAAAAACAAAAGTGTTAGGATAATAAGGTTTCCAAGTGATGGAAAGGAAAACCTTGGGGTGCATCTATTCCTGCAGAATGAAAGCATTTCAATTGCGTTGGTTTTTTTTTATGTCAGGAGCAACCCGAGTCGCTTCTGGTGTGAGAGAATTGGCCGTCTGCAAGGACGTTGCCCAGGGGACGCCTGGATGTTTTGATATTTTTACCATCCTTGTGGGAGGCTTCTCTCATGTCCCTGCATGGAGCTGGAGCTGATAGAGGGAGCTCATCTGCACTCTCCCCGGGTGGGATTCGAACCTGGCAGCCTTCAGGTCAGCAACCCAACCTTCAAGTCAAAAGGCTTTAACCCACTACTCCACTGGGGGCTCCGAAATTGTGTTGGTTCAAAGCTATGGAATCATGGGGCTGTAGTTTGACAAGGTCTTGCGCCTTCTCTGCTGAAGGATTCAAGGATTCCCATGCCTTGCCTATTGGGAAATACCTGCACCCAGTCTCTGGGCACTTATCTTTTTGGCAAATGTGAATCCCCATGAATATGTGGAGACAGGGCCATAGCCAGAAAAAAATTTCAGGGGAGGGGTGAAACTTTTTTTTAGCAAATCATGAAGAGTAGTTCAATAATGCAAAATAATTTAGAAATCAGGCTCCATCAATAATCTTCAGCGGACACTCAAGACAGATAAACTTCAGTGGACACTCATGAGTAAAGCAGGGATTTTTTTACCTGAGATTTTTTTGGGGGGGGGGGGGTTGAATCCCTACCCCCCCCCCCCACAGCCCTGTGTGGAGACCATCTTTTGATAACCACTCTTCAAGAAAAGTATGACCTTGTTAGAAGTCAACCCTTTGAACAAGTGATACTCACAAGAATTCATGTAATGGCACACAGGTAACTCAGCTGTTAAACTGAAGAACCATATCTTTGTCCTGCCAAAGACAAAGACATGCCACCACGAAATATATTTCGTTAGCAGAGGATGGTTGTTTCTTTGAAGGTGAAATTGTAGTTGCCCAGAAGATATACACTCCCTTGAAAACTTTTAGTTTAAAATATGCACTCAGAGATTTAAAAAAACCAAAGTCTTAAAAATATTTTGTTTACTCACAAACATCTTGTATTAATTCACCATACAGGTACATTTCTCATTGAAGTTTAGTTACAGATAGGATGTAGCTTCTCTCTGTGTTGAATACCCAGGGTATCAATAGTCCATCATCTTTAAGTATACTTGTACTTACTAAAGTCCATAAACATACTTCTATATTGAAGTCCAAACATCAACATGCATCCACCTCCACTGAGGTGTAAAGCAGACTGACTACAAAATGGAGTTTTGAGTATGAACATGCTCAGTACAATCATATGTCTATAACCCCTCCTACACCAAAGAGGTACAGTCAAACTGGCAAATCAACATATAAGGTTAGCAAATATATACATTAACAAATAATGAAAGGCATGGGAGGTTGCTATTATCAACATTTACAAACGTCTAATACACTTTCAAATCTAATACGCACCTCCATTTTCAAAACCCTGAAACCACAAAAATATTTGTTGCCAAATGTCAAAAAGTGCACTTTGTAATTTGACCCCAAAAGGTGCCTGCTTCTTTAAAAACAAAAGTGTTAGGATAACAAAGTTTCCAGTGATTGAAAGGAAAACCTTGGGGTGCATCTATTCCTGCAGAATGAACCCATTTAAATTGTTTTGGATCAAAGCTATGGAATCATGGGGCTGTAGTTTGTCAAGGTCTTGGTCCTTCAACAAAGGACCTGGGATTTGTAGTTTGGTGAGACATCAGAATCCTTCAACAAAGGATTCTGATGTCTCACCAAACTACAAATCACAGGATGGCATAGCTTTGAGCCATAGCCATGAAATTAGAGATGATGGTCCTCAAATGGGGGATCCAGGTGAAACTCCTGAAACAACTTTCCCTTTCACTTTGACTGAGCACTAAGCTGATCATATTGCACCAATTGAATGCACACCCAGATTTTGGCAAGGTCATGTAGCCAAAAAGGTTGAGCATTAGATTAGAATAAATAGGGTATATTTCTGAAACCTGTGAATGAAACTCCTATGTGAAAGGGTGTTTAAAATTATTACCACTATATGCTTCTCCCAGTGCAAAAACAGCTCCTAGCCTCAGTCATTCACAAGATGGTAATGCCAGCTATTGTTAAAATGGTGTTAATTTGACTAGCTAAAACAGGTCAGCAGCATACAGATGAATCTGTCCAACAATATCAGCAGAGTGGTTAGTAAAACTCAAAACCTTTTGTGTAATTGTATCATGTTGCCATTATATACCTAAACTCCCCTATATTTCTTGGTGTGCATCTACACCAGTGTTTCCCAAACTCTGGTTTTCTAAGTGTGTATTTATTTATTTATTTTTATCCTGCTTTTCTTTCTCCGAAATAGGGACTCAAAATAGCAAACATGGCACAATACAATTTAAATCCAAGCCAATGCATTAAAATGTGAAAATAAAAAAATACAAAGAACTTTTTTGTGTCATAGAGCATATAGCTATTACAACGCAATCATGTTTTGGATTTCAGCTCCTAGAATTTTTAATAATTGAGGCTGCTAGGATTTGAAGTCCAGACACCTGGATGACTAGAGTTCGGGTCACTGTAGAATTAAAGCAGTTCTGCCACCTTTTAAACTGCCATTGCTCAATGCTAGGGAATCATGGGGGTTGCAGTTTTGAGGCACCACTAGATATCTTTGTTACAGAAAGTTACACAGCTTGTCAAACTATAACTCCCATGATTCCATTGCACTGCTCCTTGGTTGTTAAAGCAGAGTCATATATATTACTTCTGCAGTGTAAATGCACCTTGGGCTTTGTGACCTGGCTTATGTGAGGCTTGGGTGTCATCTTCCCAAATTAAAACTAGACACTATCTAGTTTTAATGCTATGGTGTCACTGTAACTAACATGTTTCCATCTCATGAGTTCAACTTAAGTTTTAATTGCTTACAGTTATTGTTGTTGTCATTGTTGTTGTAAACTTTCAAGTATGGTAGTTTCTGACTTTTGACACAGGGGTTTTATGGGGGTGAAAGTGTGTGACTTGCTCAGTGGGTTTTTATGGCTGATCCAGTAGGTTTTCATAGCTGATAGGCAATTTGAACCCAGGTCTCCAGTGCTCAAACCAGGCTGGCCTAGTGTCATCACAATATATAGACAAATAGTTCATATCCTTTTATAGAATCCATGTTATAGATGGAGGTTTTATCTTAGAGATTTCTGGGTTTCCCAGTTTAAAGAGGGGGTGTATAATCAGATAACTCCTCTAGTTTTTCAGACCAAACTACAAACCCAAGGATATGTATGAAATACTTCCCTCTAGGATACAAATTCCATAGGCTACAGCAATGGAAAGTAAGATCAAAGTGTTACCCAAAGTGTTATTGTGCAGCACGAGTTCAAAGGAAAGTAAATTTATTCCCAAGTTAGAACACCCTGCACAATTATAATGTTTTGACTTCCCTTTAATTACCAACTCAAAACAGCCTATCCAATTCCAGATTTTGCAATTTAAGGAAGGACAGATAGAATTCTTAGACAGAGGAATCCTTCCTCCAATTACAAATACCAGGATTCCATAGAAAGTAGACATAGCAGTTAAAGTGGAATGATAGTGCTCTAATTGTATAGTATGTATGAAAAAACCTAAAGCTTCTTGGAATCTTTATTAATATTCTTGGAGGGGTAACTGGATCTAGTTTCTGCTCTTCCTCATTTTTGCGGTGGTCTGGATTATTTGAAAAAGTGAGGCATTGGAGAAGCCAGCTGTACAGGTTCCCCTTGTATGTGCAAAAACGTGGCAATTGGATCAAGGCTTTTGCTCCCCTTGAATGCATGAATTTCTAAATACTATGAAACACCGTATAGTAAATTTAGGCCCCTTCCACACAGCTGTATAAAATCCACATTGAATTGGATTATATGGCAGTGTGGACTCATATAAAATTTGCACGAGCAAAAAATACAATCGCGAGAATCGCAGGGAGCATACTGGGAGCACCTCCAAATAGAAGACTGTCTAGACTGAGAGTATGTCAATCCAAAAATAAACCCCAAAGAATACATTGTGTTGCCCAAGAATAATTACTGTTGAACGTGATGGGATGTCTGAGTAAGCATGTCCTGGGTTAATAATCATGCCCTTCTTGAATCTTTCCTACTCAACTTTGGAGAGGCAAGCAAGTTTCAGGCACAAGGAAATGTTGCTAATACAGAAACCAACTTTGTATACTGCCCTTTGCACTTCCAGATTTTTAGACCTGTGGGATAGGCAATAAACTTTCTTTTCAAAACGGGTATATATAAAAAGATGATTTTCCAAGTACAGGTTATACCGATTTCCCAAAAACAGATTATTTTCCAATAGGATATGTATGTGTGTATGAATGATTTCCCAAGAACAGATTATTTTCAATACAGCTATATAAAAAAAGATGATTTCCCTAATACAGATTTTTTTTCCCGTGTTGCTATCCTTTTCATTTCTGGAAGACTGGGTCCTAAAATGTACATATGGAAACTATGACTTGAAAACCAAGAAGGGTAAAAAATGCCAGGAGGTTCAGATTTTTTTTTTTTTTTTAAAAAAGGCTTTAAACAAGGCTAACGTAAATGAAAGAGGAGGGCATGTACTCCAGGAATTCTATGAAGGGAAAGAAAGCTCTTCTTTCCTTTTTACTAATCCTGAGGGTTACAGTCCTCTGCCCTCTTATCAGGGAGAGAGCCCATCTGAACCCATTGGGAATCATTTCCAAATAAATATGCACCACAAAAGAGGAAATTAAAAAAGAATTGAATTAAAGTTCATGTCACCGCTTAAATAGAAACAATTTTCATGGCTTACCAAAGCTGAAAGACAGTAAATAGCCTGTCACACACTGCTTTTGAAATTGTTCTGTTATTACAATTGAAACTATTTCAGATGGAGAGCAATACCATACCAGGTTGCTGTGAGTTTTCTGGGCTGTATGGCCGTATTCCATAAACATTCTCTTGTGACGTTTCGCCCACATCTATGGCAGGCATCCTCAGAGGTTGTGAGGTCTGTTGGAAACTAGGCAAGTGGGGTTTATATATCTGTGGAAAGTCCAGGGTGGGAGAAAGAACTCTTGTCTGTCTGAGGCAAGTGTGAATGTTTCAATTGGCCACCTTGATTAGCATTGAATGGCCTGGCAGCTTCAAAGCCTGCTTGCTTCTTGCCTGGAGGAATCTTTTGTTGGTGTTAGCTGGCCATGATTGTTTCTTGTCTGGACTTCCCTGTTTTCTGAATGTTGTTCTTTATTTATTGTCCCAATTTTAGAGTTTTTTTTTAATACTGGTAGCTACTAGCCAGTTTTTTGTTCATTTTCATGGTTTCCTCCTTTCTGTCGAAATTGTCCACATGCTTGTGCGTTTCAATGACTTCTCTGTGTAGTCTGACCTGGTGGTTGTTAGAGTGGTCCAGCATTTCTCTGTCCAGGTTGGTTCATGAAGTGCTCTGCTATGGCTGACTTCTCTGAATGTGGTGGAACATCTGTTTTGAACTGGAATATATGGCAGTGTGGACTCAGATAACCCATTTCAAAGCAGGTATTGTGGGATTTTCTGCCTTTATATTCTGGATTATATGACTGTGTGGAAGGGCCCTTAGTCAAACCTGAAGTGCACTGCTTCAATGTATTTTACACTTTTTTAGTTTGACATTATAAAAGTGCTTGCTTAACATGAATGTTGGAATTGAATTGAGAGAGTTAGAAAAGGAGAGGAGAATGAAAGACAGGGAGGAAGAGTCATCTTTCTTCACTCATATTAAAAGTGCCAGAACAAAAAAAGTGTAATTGCAGTGTAATTATCATTTAACAGCAATTAATTGAATCTGAACGTGCTCTTGTTTATTTTGGTTCCTTGGTTGTTCTAACAATTGTAAGATGCCTTATAATTCCGAAGTGCCCCAGAAATCAAATTAAAAATTTCAGTTCTCCAACTCCTTACCCGGGAGTAAGTCTCCAAAGATGAATGGGGCTACTATCTCATTTTTCTTTGAAAAGCTTAGTGGGATTTATCCTCTGTATCTGTATCCTCTGTTCAGGGTCATATTAAAATATTTGCTTCTGAACTACATCTGCGGCAGTAACTCACCTGAAGGTAAATACAGTAGGTAGTATTGCAAACAAAAAGACCAACTAAGGCGCCTTCCGCACAGCTGTATAAAATCCCACATTATTTGCTGTGAACTGGATTATATGGCAGTGTGGACTCAGATAACCCAGTTCATAGCAGATATTGTGGATTATCTGCCTCGGTCTTCTGGGTTTATATGGCTGTGTGGAAGGGCTCTAAATTACTCATTTAGTGCTTTAAGAAAAGTGCCATGCTTTCCTGAAAAAAGGTTTAATCAAAGTATCATAAAGCAATAGGATACAACATTAATTCAAGACCAAGTAAATAAATCAAATTATACTTCGAATTCAAGAAGGTTGCCCTCTCAAAGATTCAGTTTTTAAATGAACACCCGAAGGGCCTTGAACTGGAATATATAGCAATGTGGACTCAGACAACCCAATTCAAAGCTGATATTGTGGGATTTTCTGCCTTGATATTATGAGTAATACGGCTGTGTGGAAAGGCCCTTTGAGGCTGGATCTATATAATCCAGTTCAACGCAGATAATCGGGATTTCATATGGCAGTGTAGAAGGGGCCTAGGAGAGCATCACACATGGAGAAAAGAGCCAAGTATTCATGTTGACCCATAAGGGATTCCATTCTGTCTGGTTTGGATTACTCCTCAGTCCCTTTGGCTTTCTGTATCCCCAGATTCTGTATTCACGGATTATACTATCTGCAGCTTGAATAAAAAACAACCTCAAAACAAACATTGATTTTATATAAAGGGCACCATTTTACTGTAAAATTGCATATAGTAAGACTTGAGAATCCATGGATGTTGGTTTCCATAGGAAGTCCCCGGAACTAAGCCCAGGATCCACTGTAATTGTGTTTAGTTTACAACTGCACTATGTGTGCTCGCACTAGACAAATATAGAACTATGATTCCACTTTAACTGTCATGATTCCATCCTATGAAATCCTGAGAACTCCAGCTTAAAGAGGGGTCTAGTGCTTTCCTAAGTTACAAATCCCAGGATTTCATAGGAAGCAGCCTTGGCATTGGGATCATAGTGCTATATCTGTGCAGGGATAATGTGCATACCAGTTTTCTAACAGAGGAAAAACAGGTTTTTTTCCCTTGTAGCTCTGAGATCTTTTAGTTGATGAATGATGGGCAGGTGAAAATTTGGAGAAATTCATTTAACTCCTTTCTGGTGTATTTATGTTTAATCAAAATGTTAAATCAAAAAGATCCTTTGACTATTTTGTATATAACAGAAGGGATAACAGTATACTTTGAAGCTGAATGTGCTTCTGAAACTGAAACAATACATTTGATGCAGAATGGTGAGAAAAGAAAAGAAAGTGTTATGGAAGGGATTTTTACTAGGCCTATGGAGGGTTTCAGTTTCTGGAAATGGGTGGGATACGTTGCGTCCTTCTTCTCCAGATTTCAAACAGAGCAAAGCGTTTAGGGTTCTTTCCCTGGAGCAGTAAGTATGGTATTTAGTGAGGGGCGGAAGCCAAGGGAAAGTATTTTCACAGCCATCATTTTAACTACATCCCGCAGTCATTACAAAAAAAAAAAAAGTATCCTGTGTTAACGGGAAGAGCCATATTGTACTGCAGCTGGGAAATGAAGTGATCTGATGGAACAGTGGCAGGGAACCTGTAGGCTTTCCAGATCTCACTGGTCTTCAGACCAAGACAGTGACATCTCCAGCCCATCCCCTGTTTGGATATAAGCCAGAATGCCAATGCCTTAAATCAAGCAATAGTTTTCTAAGATCTACAGAGATACTTGCAAAACACCTCAGCAAGTGAGAGTCCAAAAGTGGCAGGCTAAAACTCAGAACCTCAACCCATGGCTGATACCGAATGAGAGACTTCCTCCTGGGCACACAAAAGACTGGGCGATTTGGCAGGAGCTGGCAACACAAGATGCAGAGCCAACCTTAAGAAATGGAGTTACAAAATGGAGTCCATGACATGCGAGTGCGGAGAAGAGCAAACTACAGACCACCTATGACAATGCATTCTCAGCCCTGCCACATGCACAATGGAGGACCTTCTTACAGCAACACCAGAGGCACTCCAGCTGGCCAGCTACTGGTCAAAGGACATTTAGTATAACACCAAGTTTTTAACTTTGTTTGTGTTTTCATATACATTACAACTGTACCCTTGGTTCGCTTCTTACACAATAAATCAATCAATGAATAAATAGGTCATATCAGGCATACAATGAATGGAAATGTGGATATTGGAAGTTGTAGTCCAGTGAAAATAGAAAGCTTGCCACCTCATCCATTGGACAATTGACTGTGGACTGGTATTGCTGGGTTGATGCTGGGCAGAGTAAGAGCACCTAGAATATGAGGCTTCTTACTGCAGAGACCTAGGGGCCCATCCATACAAACTACGATTCCTTTCATCATATAAAATTCTGGTAGACTTGATTAGGAAGAAGTGACTAGAATATTCTGACAAAGAATTTCAATGCCTCTGCAAACTACAAACCCCAGGAATGCATACAGTGTAGCCATAGTAGTTGAAGGAGAAATATAATGCAATAATTTTGCATTGTGAAACAGTCTGCACTTGGAAATCAGCCACTCTGAAAGACTCACTCTTAAGGAAGATTGCAGCTTTTTTTGATTAACATGTACTTGCATGGGCATTTTAAACCATGGCCCACTTATAATCCCATCACTTAGTGGGGAGTTAAATCCCACTGAACATAACAACAGCCACATCTGGGTAGGACAGGAGAGATTGACACCGAGAAGTTAGTTTTCTGTCTGGTCTGTAAGAGAAAAGCAGTGATAGGAATATGAACATATTTCCACAGTTCCCTGTGCAGTTGAGATAGGATTTCTCCCATGGGACCTTTAATATTGGTTCTAGGAAAGCCTGCTTGAATTTGCATATTTGCAATTAAGGTGAAGGAAGTTTTGCGAGATAGCTGTAACTAAGCTTGTTTGTTTTCTGCTTTATTCCTGAAATAAATTGGGCTGAGATACGTGACATCATTTTTTATTCTTTCTGTGAAATATGGGTTGTGTTTCTCTCTTTCTTTGACAAATAACTCCTTCCACTCAGTGGGGCTGCTAACTGAGAAAAATATCCAATACCAAAATTAATAATCTGTTTCCACTAATTATTAGTTTTTTTAAGGATGCTGGGTTGCATTAATTTCTTTTCTAAGTCAAAACATTATTAAATATGCATCAGGAAGGAAAAAAACTGCATTATTCATGGCATTCTTTTTTTTTTTTTGGTCAGAGAATCACTGGAAGACTGTTTTAGTGTTGCCTCCCCAGAACATCCCATTTAAGGCTTGTAGTGTGTTGTGTGCAGAGCAGGCTTAGCCAGCTCTCTTATAGGCTGAAATCTTCCAAACTTTTACCCTTGTGGACTCAGAGGTAAACATGTGATCCTGTACACATTATTGACCACAGTTTCCATCATCCTTCACATTGACTTAGGCTGACTTCTAGTCTAGTAGCAACTGGAGGATCAAATTATCTTATCGAATGTACACGTTGATGAGGAACTGCAGCCCTTCAAGTTTTCTGAACTTCAGCTCCATGAACTTCTCATTATTGGCTGTTCAGGGGTGATGAAAATCATAAGCCAAAAACATGATCATCATTGCCTGTCGCTTATCTCAGTCTTGAAAGCAGACTCCTATTCATTTTTTTCCAGAGATTGAGACCCACTAAGACCTCTTCCACACAGCTGAATAAAACCCCCACATTTTCTGCTTTGGACTGGAATATATGGCACTATGGACTCAGATATTGTGGGATTTTCTGCCTTGATATTCTGGGTTATATAGTTGTGTGGAAGGGCCACATGTTCAATGGGGCAGGTTAAGGGAATCAGTTGTGTAATACCACAGCATAAGAAACATAACCTTGAAAGAGTTATGGAGCACAGTGAGTCCCTTTGTATCTGCTGAGGTTTGGATACAAGACACCCCCATGGATATAAAAATTATTGCATGCTCAAATCCCATTGTATACAATGGTGTAAATGGTTGCACTTATATAAAATGGCAAGATCAAGGTTTGTCTTTTGAAATTTTGTTTTGGATGTTTTCATTCCATGGATGGTGAAATCCTTGGATGCTAACTATACATTAATGTATCCCACTGTATTCAACAATGGGAGTGTCAACTGCTTGTCCTAGGTCATCGAGGGATGTCCCTTCTTCTTGGCATTGGGACTCAGGCTGTTTTTCAGAGACATGGCCCTGGGATTTTTGAATGAATTCAGAGCTAATCTGCTGTGTTATCTTATTCATCTAAGTGGAATGATAAGAGACCCATAGGTAAAAACTAGCATAAAAACAGTTAAAAGCTAATGAATATAGGACCAGCATGTATGTGTTTTCAAAAAGCTCTTCTTTGCATCAGTCTACTGGGAACTGGGCTTCTAGATGTATTTTTGAAGAGAAGCCTGTAATGACTCACGGAAAATGGTTTTTTCTTGTACATCCATTACTTCAGCAATAGATGCTATCAGTGTGTGCAACTGGTGGCACAGCTGAGCTGCTGAACTTGCTGACCAAAAGGTCAGCATTTTGAATTCGGGGAGCAGGATGAGCTCCTGCTGTCAGGCCCAGTTTCTGCCAACCTAGCAGTTCGAAAACATGTAAATGTGTATAGATCAATAGATACCGCTTCAGTGGGAAGGTAACAGTGCTCCATGCAGTCATGCCGGCCACATGACCTTGGAGGCATCTATGGACAATGCTGGCTCTTCAGCTTAGAAATGGAGATGAGCACCAATCCCTAGAGTCGGGCATGCCTAGACTTAATATCAGGGGAAAACCTTTACCTTTACCTATGCTATCAGTCTATGGAGCCCCCGGTGGTACAGGAGGATGAGCTGCTGACTTTGCTGACCGAAAGGTCAGCGCTTCAAACCAGGGGAGTGGAGTGAGCTCCCGCTGTTAGCCCCAGTTTCTGCCAACCTAGCAGTTCGAAAACATGCAATGCGAGTAGATCAATAGGTACAGCTCTGGCTGGAAGGCAACGGTGCTCCACTCAGTCATGCCAACCACATGACCTTGGAGAAGTCTACAAACAACGCCCGTTTTTCGGCTTAGAAAGGGAGATGAGCACCAACTCCCAGAGTTGGACACGACTATACTTAATTTCAGGGGAAAACCTTTACCATTAACCTATCAGTCTATGTTCAGTTAGCAGTGTTTACATCAGAATAATGTAAACACAGCAATTTCAAACAATTGAATCTCACCATTGAACTGTTGTGGTATTGTTGGTGTAAAATAAGAATTAAAGATTCAGCTGTATGCTGATCTGTTTTAGTGAACCCAGTCAACTCCGTTTTGACAATAGATGAAGTCCTTTCATGACCTGTATTGTTTGCTGAGCTTTGTCATTTGTGCTATGCTAGCAATGCTGTAACTACAGTATTACATGCCCAGGGCCAACCACTAGATGCCATGGCTACACACAGCGCCACACCTTGAGAACATCCTCTTATTCAACAAACTTGCTCTGACTACATTCTGTGCTGGTCACCAGACCACAGTTAAGAATTACAACATATGCATTAGACAGGGCCGTAGCCAGAAAAAAATTTCGGGAGGGGTTTTGAAAATTTTGGGGGGGGGGGTTGAACCCCTAGCACACACCCCTCCCCGCTACAAACCTGTCAATATCTGCTTGAGATAGTGCCTGGAGGGACTCTTAATGTTTTGCATCTCATAGACTTAGCATGGGGATTTGGTTAACCAGTTAAAATTCATGAGTAAACCAGATTTTTTTTATAACTTGAAAAATTTCGGGGGGGGGGGGGTTGAACCCCTAAAACCACCCCCTCCCTACAGGCCTGGCATTAGATACCCAACAGTACTTGAATGTGCTCTTTAGAATGGTTGAACTATACACACAGTATTTGTATGTAAATGTATTATCTGCCTTTAAATGCTCATCCATAATATGTACAATAAGTACATTTGAATTCAGAGGGACTTACATTTTCATGTTAATGTTTTTTCAGGCCCAAGTGTGATCATAAATCTTGACAGCTGCTTAACTTTGAATGGGGCCATATCAAATCTCATTAAAAAAAAACTCTCCAAGAATTGGTGCTGGATGCACTGCATTTCTCTTTTCCCCAAATATCTTGAAAAAAATTGTCTAAGGTTTCAGAACAGAATTGATCTGTTCAAAACATAATTGTGCTCGAGAGAAGCTAAAATATATGCTGTAAATGAGCCACTGTTAATTTAGTATCCATGTTTTTGGATCATATCGACTGTGTACATTCTCAGTTTGATGTATTCTCACTCCAGTTAAAAGAACATGGCAGACAGTAACTGTTTTATATTATTACCAGACCTCTAATGGTTTATGAGCTGAAGCATAGTGAAGGGATCAATACCAATGAAGATAATAAAATGGTGTTGTCTATTGTTTCATTACAAACTGAGTTTCAGAACAATTTATTACCAAGTGGGACAGAATGGGAGGGAATTGATAGAGGATAGACAGCTTTGTAATCCCTATCAGAAGAACATGATAAGAAGTTGAAAGAGAAAATCAGAGGACTGGGGGCTGGGGATTTTTGAATGAGGATTAATACATAACAGGTATAGATGTCCTGTAACCTTCCTATTTGTAGTTCTGTCGGTTTCAGATTAGAATAAATGTTACTTACAGTTGTAAAGTTTGGCTTCACTGCTGTCCCTATCATTAGGCAAAGTGAAGATGTATGTTTCTCATGGCTTAGATCAGTGGTTCTCAACTTGTAGGTCCCCAGATGTTTTGACCCTCAACTCCCAGAAATCCTAACAGCTGGTAAACTTGCTGGGATTTCTGGGAGTTGTAGGTCAAAACACCTGGGGACACACAGGTTGAGAATCACTGGTTTAGATAATGGGAAGAAGCAGCAAGGATATATAGGAAAGAACCACAGGAACACAGAAAACAACCTTACCCTGATTCATGCATGGACTTGCAGAAACCAATACAGTAGAATCTCACTTATCCAACACTCGCTTATCCAACGTTCTGGATTATCCAATGCATTTTTGTAGTCAATGTTTTCAATATAACGTGATATTTTGGTGCTAATTTTGTAAATACAGTAATTACAGCATAACATTACTGCGTATTGAACTACTTTTTCTGTCAAATTTGTTGTATAACATGATGTTTTGGTGCTTAATTTGTAAAATCATAACCTATTTTGATGTTTAATAGGCTTTTTCTTAATCTCTCCTTATTATCCAACATATTCGCTTATCCAACATTCTGCCGGCCCATTTATGCTGGATAAGTGAGACTCTACTGTATTGTCAACTGACTAGCCGTGGCTCTTCAGAATTTCAGACATATTTTTACTGGTCCTGTTTGGAGATTCCAGACATTTCATACCTTCTGAAAGAAGATGGGATTAGATGTATCGTAAGACCATAAGAAGAGCCATGTTGGATCAGACTAGAGCAGTGGATTCCAACCTTAGATCCTCCAATTCTTTTGGACTTCAGATCCTAGAATTCCTGACAGTTGCCCAAGCTGACTGGGACTTCTGGGAGTTGAAGTTCCAATCACTTAGAGGACCAAAGGTTGGGAACTTTTGGTCCTCCAGGGCATCTAAGAGCATCTCTGCACCAATATTATGTTTGCACAATGGTCAGTCAGGTCTATATGTGAAGGCTACCAGCCAAATTTCCATCTCATGTTCACTGGGGATCAATACATAGAGGCACACTGCCTTTGATAATGGAAATGCCAGATGGCCATCCTGACTAACAGCCATTGATTGCCTCATTATCTGTAAATCTAACCAGTCTGTTTTAAAAAATTGGATTAAGTTGGCAACCTCAGGCAGATCATTGCTTGCAGACAGATAGGCTACTGGGTTGCTGTAAGTTTTCAAGGCTGTATGGCCATGTTCCATAAATATTCTCTTGTGATGTTTCGCCCACATCTATGGCAGGCATCCTCAGAGGTTGTGAGGTCTGTTGGAAACTAGGCAAGTGGGGTTTATATATCTGTGGAAAGTCCAGGGCAGGAGAAAGAACTCTTGTCTGTTTGAGGCAAGTGTGAATGTTATAATTGGCCAGGTTGATTAGCATTGAATAGCTTAGCAGCTTCAAAGCCTGGCTGCTTCCTGACTGGAGAATCCTTTGTTAGACTACTTCCCAATATCTTACTTTCCCTCTTTCCCAAACCTGGTTGTCTAGGTGAAGATGTCTGACAGACTCTATACTGTGTTGATTCTAAAGGAAAGCATATTTTAGCAAGGGCAACTTGCAAACACATTAATTGGACCCAGATCTTTTGGAAAAGAAGACAATATAGATTCTCATGACTTCTGAAAGATTAACTGATGTATGGTGGTATGAATTTCAAGGACTGGAATCCACACAACAGAAGGATGAAAACTATCTTTGAATCTCTCTCTCTCCACATACACACTCGTAGGTATGCACACTCACACAGAGTGAGGATGAATCTATCTGTCTATCTGGCAAGAGAAGGCATCACAAACATCCGATTAAATGGGCTACAGCCAATGAAATTTTATTCCATACTATACTTATTAATCTTTAAAGTGCTCCAAGACAACTTGTTTTTGTTGTAATAGACTAGCATGCCTCTCTTTGTAGAAATTGCTTGAGGGGAGAAGAATTCTTAAGCTCAAAAGGAGATACCACAAAGTTCCTTCTGTCATCATAGTACATCTGGGGCATTTTAGATGCCTGATAAACAAAATCATTTATAACTGAGAGACAATTTATCTATTTAGAAAGAGCTCATCATCTTTAACAATTCCATTATACATTTGCTCAGCCATATTCTAAAGAACATCATTGCTAGTGAGTAGCAGATGAAAATTGAGTGTGAATAATGTACTTCTAGCATATTGCATCTGTTGCTATCATTGGGATTGTTGGAGATAGAGTTTAAAAAGCAACTTTGCCAAGCCGTTTCCACAATGCCTATATTGGATTGTTGTTTATATCTGCAGTCTTCTATTTACTTATTTTGAAGTCCCATTCCTCTCTGTGGTACATAATTCTGAGTAGCTTGAGTTTGCATGGCTACTGGAAATAAATCCATTGGAAATTTATATTTGGGATTAAAGTATTAATTTGGATTTATGAGACTCACGAGAACTAGTGGTTATAGATATTTTGTTTTATGCCATTGATTTAGCTTATGTTGAGTCTTTTTCTCAGTTGCTCTCTAGTTCAGATGCTCTTAAACCATCCACATGGAATGCCCAACTTGAATACAATGTGTTTTATTTGGCAGGAGTAGTTTTCCAAAGATCATTGACACACAAGCACAACTGTTTTTTAAAAAGGAGATAAATTCCTGTACTAATACAGATTGCCATACTGTATTGATATAGACTGCCATCCAGGAATGCCATCTACTTAGGAGGACTCCCCCCCCCCCCCCGGTATGGTGCAATGGGTTAAACTCTTGTGTCAGTAGGACTGCTGACTGACAGGTTGATGGTTCAAATTTGGGGAGAGCGGGTGAGCTCCCTTTATCAGTTCCAGCTCCCCATGCAGGGACATGAGAGAAGCCTCCTACAAGGATGGTAAAAACATCAAACATCGGGGCGTCCCCTGCACAACATCCTTGCATATGGTCAGTTATCTCACACCAGAAGTGACTTGCAGTTTCTCAAGTTGCTCCACACACACATACACACACACATACACACACACAATCTACTAAGGAATGACCAAGGCTTCCGTATGATGTGTTTCTTTCAGAGCTTGCAAAAATTCCATTTTTGGTCTATAATTCCCAGTGATATGGACTACAGGATATTTTTTAAAGTAATCATTCAAAGCTTTCGTTCATTTATTTGACTTTGAGGGTGTTATCGGTAGCAGTGGCCTTCTGTGTGCAGTCCCACATCACTTTGAGATCAAGCAGCAAATGGCATCTCCTTCCAGTGTATGCATTGACATATGTGTATGTGTGGGTGCATGTGCACACACGACACATGCCCAAAGTCAAGGGGCCCTTGACCAGCCAAGTCTTTTTTCAACCTTGAGGCAAAAAAACTCCCAAGTACTGCTCCTTGCATTAAAAATATATGAAATTAAATAATCTTTTGCCTTTTCATGACTGTCAAAATCTGCAGTCTATGCTGGTCCCTTTTCATGTGGCTTTTTGTGGATATTTAACACCACATGAGAACAGACTTAACCTGAAATGAACCTGATCTCTATTTTAATGACACGAATTCTCATTGACTTATGATATTTTATGACAGCCATTTTACCTTCAATGTGTTTAGTTTCTTCTGCAAAAGAGGGAGGGATAGATAGGTACTAGAAGCATTGTAGGCTGATAGGGACAGTTTTTGAGTCCTTTTTGTATTTTTTCAATCTCAGCCCCCTCCCCTTGTTTTTTTTAACATGAGTTTAACACTGATAATAACACAGCCCAACCAACAACTTTTTTTTCTTGGTGTCTTCATTTTTAGGCCTATTCCTGGGGTTATTTGGGGTGCCGATTCTGAAAATTACATTGGATAGACCACATCAGCACTCAATTATTAATTATGGTTTTCTGTGGGTGAGCAGATGGCATCTTCTGGATGGCATATGTTCTGTATCAGAAACTAGAGTTAATGTGATCTATTTGATGCATTTTTCTGAATCAGCACCCTAAATAACCAAACCAAATCTAAAGTTGACCAAAATTGATTTGTAACCCTTTTAGTACCAATGTTGGAGAGTGGTCCCTGTTCAAGTGGTCCCTGGTCAAAGTGGTCTCTGGTTAAAAAAAAAAAGTTGGGAGCCACCCTAACAGAATGCCTCCTAGAGATGATAAACCCTTGACGCCTTCTCTTAAAATCCTGGAATTCAGGGCCACCCAATATAATTCATTGTTAGTAAATACAGGATGAATGTGGGGAGATGTGAGTGGTCTCCTAGCTGTTGATATGACCCGGTCTTAAACTCTGCACATTTTCCTTATTTCGAAACCCAGAGAATGGTTCTGTCTCATTCCTCTTGCCTTTTTGGTTCTTTACCTCTGTAGACATCATTGGTTAAACAGATCAGAAGGAGACTGGTAGACCTGCTTGTACACTATGACAAACCAGAACATGTCATGTGAGAGTGGTACGATCGATGAGGGATTCTGGAAGTTGCAGTAAAAGTTACTAATTTTCCTAAGTTATGTGACAAACAGGGAAGCAATCTCGGTGTAGGTGCACTCATTTTACACTCTATCTTTGCTACCACCTCTGGGATTTTCCAATGCAGAGGCACTTGGGAACTATAGGTGTTCATTCAAGTAGGGAAATTGTGCCCTTCAAGCCCTTCAGTCTCTACCAGCCAAACTTTGTCTGGTTATTCATGTTTGCCACATCATAACTTGGAACTCTGTAGAACAACTAACCAAAGAATGAACAAGTTCATATCTTCTAGCTAAATGGCAAAACTTAAGCAGCCCAAATGTAAAGAACAGACTTCTTACAATCAATGAATGAACCAGAATAAGAAAATGGAGAAATGTGAAGCCATATTACAAGAAAGATAAATTATATTCACTAACTGAAATACTTCACTGAAATGCTTCAATTTCAAAATGGCAGAATCCTTCCTGGAGTGTTCATGCAACAACCTATCCCATGCCCCCATTGTGGACTCTATACTGGATAACAGTTTCCATTGCCATCAGCCAATGTGGCTAGTGGTTACGGGTGATAGCTTGGTTTGTATGGGGGGAGGGTTTTTTTTGGGGTACAACAGACTGCCAAGGTGTCAGATTGGGGAAAGTTATTGCAGACCATATCAAAAGAGAGACGAAAGCATTGACAAACAAACCCATTTTATTTCTAGAGTCTTGAGGTGGGGCTGGAGATCAGGCTAACCTGGCTAGTCACAAAGGAACTAAGGTTCTCTTGGGCTGAAGGGCATTCCATAAATACATGGAATATTACTGTATGAAATGAGATTTGACGTATTGAAATGAAGAACAACTTAAGTCTTAATGAGCAGCGGGTAGCTAGAAATTCTATTTTTTTTCCATTTGTTTTGGTATCATCCAGATATGATATGTGTGCATGTTTCTCCCAGGCGACAGACTGCAGAGGAGAGGGAAGCCGAGAGGCAGCAAGCCAATCGCATCCTCATGCAGCTTCAGCAAGAGGCCTTTCAGAAAACCATCAACCAGCCCATCCAAGCAGACCCCATCTGTGTTCACAACTCCTCCCTCTTTGCCCTCCAGAACCTCCAGCCATGGTCAGATGACTCTTCTAAGATCACCAGCGTTACGTCTGTAGCATCAGCCTGTGAGTGAAGCCTGGATTTTGCCTATGCATGGACCTATTGTGTTACAAGACAGCTGGCCTTCTTTGACAGCACTGGGAGAAGATAACATTGCCTAGAAAAGGAATGGACCAGCAACCAGACAATGCCCTGGGCAAGCCAGTGTTGTCTGCGTGACGAACGTGCCCCTACAATCACTTGTTGGAGTATTAAGGCCCTCCTCACTTTAATATTTTTAATTCATCATCATCCTTGTCTTTGAGTTTCTAAAACCAGATTTTGAACAACCATACCAGGTCTCCAAAAGACATTTGTAGGGAGAGAACAAGCTCTTGTGTTTTTCCAACTTTCCCAAGATTCATGTTACTCAGCTTGCAGAAGGTATTAAGATTTGCTTCCCGATATACACATTTTAGACTGATTCTTTTTTTGGTAAAAAAGAAAAAACTTATTCAAATTTGAGTAGAGAATTGGAAAAACCTTCAAAGAACCCCTGAAAGACGTTTAGATTCAACAAACAAGAAATCGCAGTCTCATTTTTTTAAATCTTCAAAGATGTAACCTGGGCCGCTCTTCTCTTACTTATTTTCTCCCTGCTGAAGGAATGAAACTGGGATGATTGTTGAATGTAAACATCACATAGCAAACCACTGTGTGAAAGCTGTGCTCAGTTTCCCAGGCTACCAGAGACTCTGCATTGATCAACTTATATTTTAATAACTCTGAGGCATCTGTAGCATTTTTGCAGGGGTAATGCAGTTTCACTTGATGGATATTTTGGTATGGTTTATGATATTGTTCAATATTTTATTTTATTTTGCTTGAGAAGTCAGCTTTGCAATGGGGGGGGGGGGGGATTGTTGCAATGTGGAGACCAACATCCTGCCTTCCCATATCCTGACCAGCAATTCCACACATTTCTTTTCATTGTGTTAAGGAAAAGCTTGATATTAATTTAAGCACTTCTTATAGCAAACTCTGAGACTATATAAAGATATCTACGGTATATAATTTCCAGATATGTTTAACCTAAGCATCACTGCCGTTTAAAATCAGGTGATACGCACACACACACAGCCAATTATATATCAGAAAATAATATTTTTACCGAGTTTTTGAACTACATCCTTTGGTTTCTTTTTAAGTTATGCACTTATAAGATGGTTTCATTTTTGTGTATATTCATTTTCTAAAGTGTTTGTGTAATTTATGTGGAAAAATGAATAAAAGGGAAAAATCAGTCCATATCACTGAAAGGTTTTTTTTAAATTTCCCTTTTGGGGTTTTTTGTTTTGGAGGGGCATAGTCTCAGAGACTATTTAGAAACTGCTTGCAAGGTTCTTACTGAAATATAAATGGGGAGAGAAATACACGTTCACCAATCTGTAGGAATATGCATTCATTTTGAACTCTGATTTCCCATCTTCAATTAGTTATGTACATTGGCTGCAATGTGCATAAGTAAGACAGAGTTTGGACAAGTTACTTTTATTGGGATATAACTAGTTGTTTGACCAGTTAATCAAATCTGTTAAGAAAATATGGTGTGAGCCTCTTCGTACAAGTATACAGCAGAGTGGGAGGATAAAAGCAGGTAGAGAAAGTGATTCAGTCCTCAGCCTCCCCTTTCCACTGGTTCATGCACTAAGATAGGCATCCCCAAACTAAGGCCCACAGGCCAAATGCTGCCCTCCAAGGTCATTTACCCGGCCCCTGCCCTGAAGTTTAGACTTAGGGACACCCTAAATCTGAAACGACTTGAAGGCACACAACAACAACAATTCTAATTCAATTAACTTGATCAGATCACACCTAGAATACTGTGTCCAGTTTTGGGCACTGCAATTGAAGGGAGATGTTGACAAGCTGGAATATGTCCAGAGGAGGGCAAATAAAATGATCAAGGGTCTGGAAAACAAGCCCTATGAGGAGTGGCTTGAAGAGCTGGGCATGTTTAGCCTGCAGAAGAGAAGGCTGAGAGGAGACATGATGGCCATGTATAAATATATGAGGAGAAGTCATAGGGAGGAGGGAACAAGCTTGTTTTCTGCTGCCTTGGAAACTAGGACAGGGAACAATGGCTTCAAACTACAGGAAAGGAGATTCCACCTAAACATTAGGAAGAACTTCCTAACTGTGAGAGCTGTTCAGCAGTGGAACTCTCTGCCCTGGAGGGTGGAGGCTCTGTCTTCGGATGCTTTTAAGCAGAGGCCGGATGGCCATTTGTCGGAGGTGCTTTGAATGCGATTTTCCTGCTTGTCAGGGGGTTGGACTGGATGGCCCACAAGTGATTCCATGACCATCTCATCAGCCAAAAGCAGGCCCACATTTGCCATTGAAATACTGGTAAGTTTATATTAGTTAACCCTTTTCTTCATTTCAAATATTGTATTGTTCTTTCATTTTTTTTGCACTACAAGTAGGATATGTGCAGTGTGCATAGGAAATGGGGTGGGGTGGGGGGCGGCACAGGTTGTGCAGTCCCTATGTAGGAAGTGCTGTTTTCCTCTAATAGGGAATCTGACAACATCTGGTTTCAGCACTTTCCCAAGGTTTTTTAAAATGAGTAACGACCTTTTGGTTGCTTGTAGTTTCATGGTGGGGAGTGGGAAGTGCAATCTAGAATGGATAAATATGTGGAGAGCCAATATCCTTTTGGCTCTTCAAAGGCAACAACCTCAACATATAAGAATGGAGTCATACATACTTGCTCCATTGCAAATGTCCCCATAGGACCTGCTCTTCTCTTCAGTTCCTTGTCATTGTGTGCACTACATTTTGAAGAAGAGTTCTACTTGGGTTGAACCTGGGCACAGGTCTGCTTCAAATGTACATAGTCAGGTTGGGAACTGAAAGATACAGTTAGGAAAACAACTTCTTCTGGACTGTTGCCGAGGGCTTTCATAGCTGGAATCACAGGGTGGTTGTATGTTTTCCGGGCTGTATGGCCATGTTCCAGAAGTATTCTCTCCTGACGTTTCACTCACATCTATGGTAGGCATCTTCAGAACCTCTGAGGATGCCTACCATAGATGTGGGCGAAACATCAGGAGAGAATACTTCTGGAACATGGCCATACAGTCCGGAAAACATACAACCACCCCAACTTCTTTTGGACTTTTATCTTTCAGATCCCTCAGCCAGCAGGAGGGCCAGGGTAGTGGGTGGGAGAAACAGAATCCAGCATATATGGGGAAATTAAGGGTGGGATAAGTGCCTCATCTTAATACAAATATTGAGTCCCATGGTACTGGTTTTTTTTAAAGCCTCTATTCTTGTATATAGACAACTTCTTTATTCTTTTTCTTTTTGCGGACTTGGTTCAGAATTGTTTTTATGTACTGCATAGGGTCTCTGGATATCATCTTTTCACGTAACACACACACACACACACACACACACACACACACACATATATATATATAAAATAAATTTTTATTAATGCTTTTCAACATAAAATTAAAGTAGGACCGAAATATAACATAAGGAAAGAAGGGAGGAGGGAAAAGAAAGGGGGGAAAAAACCATATGAAAAACATATATAAAAACATATACAAACTTTTACAAAATGTCCGTGACAGGAAGGTAAGGGAGGAGGAGAAAGAGAAGAAAAACCAAAATTAATAATAATAATAATAATAATAATAATAATAATAATAATAATACAAAAAAGGAGGAAAAAAATCCAAAACAAAACAAAAAAAATTGGCATAAAATTGACTTCCATCTTTTGCACAGTATCTTATATGAAAACAGTTTTCTAATCTTTTTCTCAACCATCTCTATCTAGTGTCTCTATATTGCATATTGCCTTTTATTTACATTCTCAGTTGCTTTGCAGACTTTATCTTCTAATACAATTTGGTTAGATAATCACCTTGTATTCCTCTTCCTTCAAATAGTTTTTAACCATTTCCCAGTTAAAAACATGTAACAAATATTAATGGTACAGTTGCCAGTGGATTAGTGGGACAACATGTACTTTACATGTACAAGGTGTCAAGTTCAATCAATGGCATCTCTAGATTTGGCTTCTACATGATACCCTACAAACTTGTGACTGCTAGTCAGTGTAAACTAAAGTGAGTGAACCTGTGGGTCTCCACTTCATGTTGGAATACCATCATTCTTCATGAAGCCATCTGGGGCTGATAGAGATAAGGCCCCTTCCACACAGCTGTATAAAATCCACATTGAACTGGATTATATGGCAGGGTGGACTCCAATAATCCAGTTCAAAAAAGATATTGTGGATTATCTGACTTGATATTCTAGGTTATATGTCTGTGTGGAAGGGCCCTTAGACTCCAATGACCATTGGAGGTCCACAAGTTCCCTGGTCCTGTTTTAAACAATACTAAACTAGATGCATTTAATGGTTTTAATGGATGCATTTAATGGTGACCAGTGCAATTCAATGGAAGATAGAGTTTTGTGTCCTGGGTAGCCTACCTCCTATACCATAAACTATCCTGTTATCCTTAGATATGGAGCCCCTGGTGGCGCAATAGGTTAAACTCTTGTGCTGGCAGGACAGCCGACCAAAAGGTCAGCTGTTCGAATGCGGGGAGTAGGGTGAGCCCCGTCTGTCAGCTCCAGCTTCCCATGCAAGGACATGAAAGAAGCCTCCCACAGGATGGGAAAATATCTGGGTGTCCCATGGGCAACATCCTTGCAGATGGCCAATTCTGTCACACCAGAAGTGACTTGCAGTTTCTCAAGTCACTCCTGACATGAAAAAAAAACCTTAGATGAGATATTGACTTTACTAGCATTGAGGTAAGACCCAGAAGCCAGTTCAGTCAGTATGTTTCAGCCCAAAAAGTAAAATGTCTTGACCTGGCCCAGTCAAGAAGACGACAGCTGCAGCTTTACCCGTAGTTTTATCATGTGTTGCTCAAACATTGTGATTCTCTCCTGAGCATGTAGGAAGAGGAATAATACAGAAAAGTAATCTAAATGTTGTACCAAGCACTACTGATGCCCAAGACCCTTTTGTAAAGAAGTCCCAAGAACCCTGAGATGAAAGGGCATCTTTTCTCCTAAAATAGGAGCCCCTGGTAGACAGTGGGTTAAACCCTTGTGCTGGCAGGACTGATGACTTGAAGGTTGGGTTGCTGACCTGAAGGTTGCTGGTTCAAATCCAATCCACAAATGAGCTCCCTCTATCAGCTCCAACTCCATGTGGGGACATTTATTTATTTATTTCATACATTTGTATCCCGTCCTTCTCACCCCCGGGGGGACGGGACAGGACGGACTCAGAGTGGCTTCGCAACTGGCAGTCATCAGATGCCAAAAATAAACAGTTATAAAAACAATACAATTAAAAACAGTTAATTAAAACATCAATTTTGGGGGAAGCCTCCCACAAGAATGATAAAAACATCAAAACATCCCTCTCACACCAGAAGTGACTTGCAGTTTCTCAAGTGGCTCCTGACATGAAAAAAATCCTCCTAAAATGCATGTGTTAGGTGCTACTCTTCTTATTTATTTTCTTAGTTTTGGGCCACTTAATTTTTGTAACAGTTATATTCTCCTGTTTGGAGAATCTAGGTGAATGTAAGCCACTTCACACCTTATTTTGAGAAACAGACAGCAACAATAGAGCCAGGTTCTGTCTTGGGGCCTTCCCATTGCCTCAGGTTTGCATTGGTGACAGCTATGGTCTGGAGCCAACTTGCTCTAACTGGCCTACTCAAGAATGTGTCAATCCCTTGTCACTAGGGCAGAGTTGCTGTTATCCTTATCTGTCTCACAGAGGTTGTTCGAGACAAAACAAAACAAAAATAAGGACCAAAATATTTGAAGATTCAAATGGGGCAGGAAAGAGGGTACCACTATATGTGCACACACATATGTATATTTGGTTGATATGAGAGTGTCAGAAACAGGCATTTATCAAAACATGGAAGAAAGTACCACATCCCCAGGAGGGAAAAATTCTTGAGTGCTTTAAAGATATATATATATATATATTTCTTTTGTAAATAACATACTTGCCTTCTGGGTTTAATATTCATGTGCAAGTGGGCATTATTGCAAAAACCTTCTGCAAGTTCAGGGACTCTTTCAACACTACACAATTATAGCATGGCAACATCCTATGGAATCCTGGTATTTTTAATGCAAGGAGGGATACCTTGAATTTTCACCCAGAATTCTCTAATGTCCTAACAAACTGTAAAGCCCAGGATTCCATAAGATGAAGCCATGAGGTTAAAGTGGGGTCATAGCATGATAATTTTGTAATGTGAATGGAAGTCCAAAAGCATCCAAACCTTCTCTAGATGTAAGAAGAAAAGAGAGAGGTGACAAGAGTGATGAAGACCAAACCTCTGAAGTACTAAGTTACAGTAACAGAAAGGCAATAGATATTAACCAGTTGTAGCAAATAAAACAACTTGCTTTTTTGTGTAATTAGAATGTAATAGATTGCATTTCAAACGTAATTGAGGAAATGAGAATGAAACTACCAAGTACTATCTTTTTAAAGGGCATGGGAGAATTCGAAAGGAATTTTTCAGATTTTATGCCATTGTCTTATTAATTCTTTAGTGGGTTTTTAAAAGGTACTGTAAAGTAAAGAAAAATCTGAGATGCTGCTTTCTAAAACAGGGACAAGAACATTGTGACTTTCTCAAGATGCTATGGAACCATAAGTTCAAATCAGACCCAATCCCCACAGCCAGTCATTAGGCTAGGAGTTGCTATCCAACAATGTGGATTGAGTTATAACATTTGGGGAGGTACTATGTTTCACTGACTCTGGATTCTAAATGATCCTGCCTAATCTGCAAATCCCATGATGCCATAACATGTAGCAATGGCAGTTAAAGTGGAATCATAGTGTTATAAGTGTATAGTGTGAGAGGAGCCTTTGTCACATAACAACGATGTTTAATTGTCCAAAAAATCTAGCTACCAAAAAGTTCCAACCATCAAAGCACCATGTTCAGGATTCACCTAGGCATAATGTTTAAGCACACATAAACTTCTGTTAAGCTCATTTGCCCTTAGAGCAAATATGGAACTGCTTGCCATATTGTATAGTTGGCTTCCTGGCACAGATCCTGCACCAGCACCTTTCTCCACGGTCTAAAGTGCAGAACTGTCACAGGTAAAATGCTTTCCATTACTTTTCTCCCACAGTGATTTTATCAGGGCAGAAATTGTAGGCCAAGAGTCCATGTCTTCAAGCAGCAGAATAAAATGAGGTGTCCAAACACAGTCTCTGGCTTACCAAACATCACAGTAAGTGGAAATAGTACACATCAACATATAAAGGCAAGGTGCTTTAAGGCTCTAGCTGCTCGATTTTGTCACCTACCGAGAAAAAAAAAAAAAACCCAAAAACACCTCTCTGCAACATTTGTACTCAGTCAATGAGAAGTCATGTCATGATTAAGAGATATAGACCAACACATATGCAGGACACTGGATTGGTAAAGGCTGACCTAAAATGTTTAGCCCAAATCTTAGTCTCAACTAGAGCTGACTCACTGAATCAAGGAGATTTACCAGTGATGATTCACTATCCAACTAACGATTTGGGGCAGTGGTTCCCAACCTGTGGTCCGTGGATTACCAGTGATCCCTAAGAATCAAAATATGGTCCGCAGTCTCACAGTTACTACTACACCATTGCAATGAGAGTGACTGGCCTCGCGAAACCCTCTTAGAGGCAAAGGAGATGTCAGGAAGGGAGAGGCTGACTACCCACAAAAGGCGCGACAACAAGTCTCCTGACTGCTGCTTCTCCTCCACCTCCCTTCCACTAAAGCAGAGCCGTTCCATGTGGTGCCTGGAAGTGGAGGCGCTTTGGTGTCTTTATTTTTCGGCCTGTTCCTGGGGTTAGTTGGTGTGCTGATTCAGAAAATTACATTGGATAGACCTCATCAGCTCTAGATAATTGAATATAGTTTTCTGTGGGTGAGCAGATGGCTACTACTAGATGGCATATGTTCTGTATCAGAAACTAGAGCTGATGTGGTCTACCCAATACAATTTTCTGAATCAGCACCCCAAATAACCAAACCAAATAAAAATTTGACCAAAAACTGATTTGTAACCCTTTTGATACTAATGTTGGAGAGTGATCCCTGGTCAGAGTGGTCCCTGGTCAAAAAAGGTTGGAAACCACTGATTTAAGGGGTCTAATTCTTATTAGGGATTTAACCCTGCTTATCTGACTTACCACAAAGAAAGCCATGAATTAAGTGTTTTCCTTTGGGTTCCAAAGGTTTATAGTTATCATAAGTATTTTTGTCTTACCTGCATTCAATTTATTTCAGTTCACTTCTTTTTATTTACTTCAGGAAAATGAAGGAGACAAAAACCACCATTGCCATGGCCTGCAGCAGCCAATCAGAATCACAGCATTTAATGAACTTCCAGCTTTTCCACAAAGAAGACTGCTTAAGATTTAAAATGCAAAATCTGCCACCAGCCGATTGCGAAATGTATATAAATGTTAAAAGGGAACATAATCTCCTCATGCAAGCCCCTAAGACTGCCTTTTTCAGTACATCCAACTCTACATGCTCTCCTGTAAGCACACCAGTCCAAAATTTCATGGAACTCAGCCTCCCATGAAATAAATTTGTAAAGAAAATGCCACAGTGTGTTTTTTTAAAATATTGAAAGTCATCATGCTGTTCTAGAGCTTAGAAATGTAATAAATATAATTATTGAGCGTTATTGCCCCAAGAACCCAGAAGCAGCCATTAAGTATTACAGGTACATTTTTAAAGTAGCTATTTTTTTCATCACTTTCCAAAAATAACTATCACAGTTCTTAGTAGTTACTTTGAAAAATCTGAATGTTTCAATCTGCTGTCCTATGATGTGAAAAGTACTGTTTTTTCTGTCTACTCAAAGCCCATATCTGAACATTTGATGTAAAGCAAAAGACAAGATAAGAGCAATATGACACTCCTCCCATTGTTGAGACCACCATGAGAATTACATCACAAAAGGGGCAAGCCCTTGTTTAATTATAGTTTTAATGTAACTTAGTTAAAGTGGTGCCAAACTGTATTAATTCTATAGTGTAAATGCATCCTCTGTGAGTCTCCACTCTGAGCTTTAGACCAAAAGTGTAAACAAACCATCCAAGGTGCTGAACCCTGGTTTCAAAACAGATTCAGTGCCTCCTTTAAAACTGGCTCTAAAACCCAAAGCAGAATCACAGCTTCACTTATATGTCAGACACTAAATGCCCTTGTGCATAAGTATCTGGGCATGCTTTTATTGTTTATTTTGACCAATTTCTTCTGTCATTGTTTCAATGTTAACTATTGCCATTGTTTGTTGGAATAATAAAATGTGTTTGTACACCCCAGAAAAGACAAAGAAGGCATGTATCTAAAAAGGAATCCACAATTCTTGCCATTTCTTGGTACCTAAAGGAAATGAGAATGGCAAAAGGCCCTTTACTGAAGTTCCCATGTCTCTTAAATTGACCAATTGATGTTAAATATGCTCAGACACATCATAAGATTTTTTTCACCATAACACCCAGTTTACAGCAAATATTGGGTGCATCTGAATTGTAGAATATAGTCATAGTTCAATGCTAGGGAATCATGGAAGTTGTCGTTCGGGGAGGCACCAGTACTATTTGGCAGAGAAGGCTACAGACCCAGTAAAACTACAACTCCCATGATGCCATAGCATTGAACCATGAGGCCAAACTCCATTAATTCTACAGTGCAAATGTATCCACTATCTTTACTGGCAAACAATGGGTGAAAACTTGTCATTTACAAGAATCACTTCGGTAGACTTGAAACTTATCAAGTCAGAGTCAGAATTTTCTGAGATTTCCCATTAGTCTCCTAGAAACCTTTGGAACCGCAATAATCCACCAGCATTATTTTAAACCTGCATTAATTATGACATATGTTAGTCTACCTACCTGATCTGAACAAGTACAAACTTCACTAGCCAAATCATCTTGATCCACTTTCTATTTGCCCTTGGGGAGACACAAATCATTCTTTTCTTCAGTGAGAGGCAAGCTAGGGCAACATTCAACAACACATGTTTTCAGTCATTAGAGATGTATGTAGTTGTGTGAAGATATTGGTGTATTAAAAATATACGTAGCAAAGACAGCTCTCTCTTTAATATCCTCCATGCTTCATCTCTAGTTTGTTTACGTAAGGTTGAAAGGAGACAATTCATTTTTATACCTTTTACTGTAACCAGCACCTTCCTCCAGGCAATTGCCAAGCATAAGCCTGAGGTTTCTGATTTCCTTCCAGTTCTTCAGTTATATGGTACTTTCAATAATTTCAATAAATTGGGTCATGACTCCCTCTAGTGGCCATTGGTGAACTCACAGCCATATCATTAGTAAACAATTACAGTACAGTCCAGCATCCATGAATTCAACCATCCATGACTTGAATAATAATAATAAAAAAACAAGAAACATACCTTGTTTTTGCCACTTTATATTAGGGATACCACATATATATATATATATATATATATATATATATATATATATATATATATACATACACACACATACACACACACACACACACACACAATAAAAGTAAAAATATGCATGTATGTGTGAGCTGGGGTGTCCACTTAAACAGACAAGCTCCCACTTCCACAAATAGCTATAGCTCCCACAGCTCAGGAGACACCAATGGCCCTCCCTCCAATGACATTGCAGGTTATAGAGAGCGCTGTGAACATGTCCAAGAGCCCTGCCAATGTCCTCCACAAACACTATACTGCCCACCGACCATCTGAAGGCTTTCATATGGGGACAACTGAATCCTAGATTTTCTGATTTTCCTCCACCAGCAACATCCCAGTGTTTGTTACTCTCTCTATTAGTGTGGAATTTGCATGACCTCCCCACTGCCTCTCCCATAATCCTATCCTATTCTTTTCTATGGCACACAGAAAACAGAGGAATTAATTAGCAACTGGACATACTAGAGCGGTCTGTGGAGAATTCACTATGATTTATAGAAGTTGTAGGTAGGTAATGGGATGTATAGTTCACCTGCAATAAGCACTCTGAACTCTACCAACAATGGACCTGGAACTCACTTGGCACACAGAACCCCAATGACCAACAAACACCAATGGATCTGAACTAAACTTGGCACACATACCTGATATGCCAAAATTTGATTACTGTAGAGGTTTGTGGGGAACCGACCTTCCTTTCTGGGAGTTGTAGTTCATCCACAACCAGGGTAACTGTGACCTCCACCGATGATGGACCTGGACCAAACTTGGCACACAGAACCCTCATGACTAACAACCTACTGGAGGGTTTGAGGGAACTGACTCACCATAGTGGTAGTTGAAATTTACCCTACAGCCAGAGAACACACTGAACCCCACCAATGATGCATCTAGAGCAAACTCACCTAACATAACAAACTTTAAATACTGATGGAGTTTCTCGGGGTTAATCTGGAATGATGTCAGTTGTAGTTCATCTACAACCTTATGCATTTTGTACAATTAAAATTGACTTTTTGAAATATCCAATGCCGGGTACCTAGTGTGTGTGTGTGTGTATAGGGACTTGTGCATCCATAAGATTTTGGTATCCAAAGGATGCTTCTGGACTCAAACCCCAGAATGATATCTAGGGCCCAATGTATAGTCCCTTCCTCCAGATTTTGTTAGTTGTGCTGAAGCTACAACATTAAATTTGAATAAACAACACAGGGCAGGCCTGACTAGGGACATCACAAGAAGTCTGCAATCACAAAATGGGCTGATTTCATGAATAAAATCAAATAATGCTAATTGCTTTTGACCAATAAAAACTGCACTGTTTTATATATACATGACATATGGAAATCTCAAGTGGTGATCAGAACATGGAAAAGTTCTAATTTTGGCCTAAAGCTCCCAGAATTATCAATAGCCATGCTATCTAGAGGATTCAGGGAACTGCAGTCCAAAAAAAAAGTAATATTCCATTCAGGAGAGGATAAATTTGTATCTCAGAAGAACCAATTCGCATAATGCCTCCTAAATAACCAACTTACTCATTTACTTAATTCTTACTTATCTCACATCCCCTAAATTATTGGCTCTCAACCCTTTGCACACCACATGCTTTGGATTTTAACTACCATGATGCAGTGTTCTTCCAAAGACTGGGGTGTGGACAAGAGATTCTTACAAAGTAAAAAGTAGTATGGCAAAATGAAGATAGATTTGCTTCTTTATTACATGTCTATTTCACATTTCCTTTAAGGGAGCAAACCTGGTTCGTCTTCACCACAACCATGCAAGTAAGGTTAGGTTGAGGGTAAAACTAGAAGCTAGATGTAGTGTTATTCAGGTCATTTGTTAACAATTAAAACAAACAAATACACAAGGTCAGCTTAATAATAATAATAATAATAATAATAATAATAATAATAATAATAATGTTTATTTTTATATCCCGCCCCATCTCCCCGAAGGGACTTGGGGTGGTTCACATGGGGCCAAGCCCAACAACATACAATAAAATACAACAGTATAAAATACACAATATAAAATACAACAATATAAATTACATAACAATCACAATAGTATAAAATACACAATATAAAATACAACAGTATAAAATACATAACAATCACAGTAGATCAATAACAGAGCTTCAACAAAGTAAAAACATGGCCATTAAAAGAGGCGATATCATGGCACTTCAGTCCATAGTCTTGATGGAGAGGTAATTTCAATCATGCTTGTCACTGTTGGGTGTCCTGAACCACTTAGAAGCATGGCATCAGAGAAGGAGGTGTCTCTTCCATTCCAGGTCTCATCACAGCAGAATAACCTACAATATCTGTTTTGAACTGGGTTAACTGAGTCCACACTCATATTCCAATTCAATGCAGAAAATGTGGGATTTTATTCAGCTGTGTGGAAAGGACCAGAAAGAAAGCTCCTGCTGATACCATGATTTAGATCAATATTACCGCAGGCTAGAAAACTTAAAGCCATGCCACATTCTCAGTCTGCCTTTGCCCCTTCTCTCCATTATGTGTTTTTATATTTAAAATGTTCTTGCTCAGCAGCAGTACAAACCTTCTGCTATAGCTGATCACTTTCATGCCAACGAATGCACAAGCTTGCATTACAAGAATTTTAAAGAAGAGTTTCAGACTTACGCAGCAAGACATCCGGCTTTTGCATCCCAGTATTATAAATGGCTGAGACAATAGCTTAGAGCAGCATTTGGCTCTTTGCTTATCAAACCATTCTCTTTTTAAAATTGATAAATACTTGTCATATTTTTTTCATGTTAGGAACAACTTGAGAAATTGTAAGTTGCTTCTGGTGTGAGAGAATTGGCTGTCTGCAAGGACATTGCCCAGAGGACGCCCAAATGTTTGAGGTTTTTATCATCCTTGTGGGAGGCTTCTCTCATGTCCACACATGGGAAGCTGGAGCTAACAGAGGGAGATTCCTCCTCAGATTCAAACCGGCAACCTTCAGGTCAGCAATCCAACCTTCAAGTGAGTGTACATATTTAGCAGTGGGAATAACAGTGAGGATAAGCATCATAAGAAGACAGTATGACATACTCTTGACAGATAATTCTGTTATATACATTCTCACAAACAACTAATTCTTTGTCATTATTTTTTTGTTGTTCTTGTAGTAGTTTCTTTGTGTTGTTTAAGAAACAAGGGAATGTTGATATTATAATGCTGATGGAATAAAAACTTTATGTTCTTTTTGGGATTCTGCTATGCTTTTGTTCTCGACCTTTGCTTCCCTAGATGTTTTGGACGCCAAATGCCCAGAAGCCCCAGCCAACATAACCATTGGTTAAGCATAATGGTAGTTAAAATCTAAAGCATGTGGTGTGCAAAAGGTTGAGAGCCAATAATTTAGGGCATGTGAGATAAGTAAGAATTAAGTAAATGAGTAAGTTGGTTATTTAGGAGGCATATTTGGACTATATGGAATTTGTAGTCACTTTGGCTAAGGGCTAAAATAGCTTGAAAAGATGATCAGGAAAATATATGGCTATCCTTGGCTACTAGCCACCAGGATGACTGAATCTCCAGCTATGGTGTCAGCATGCTTTTGAATATGAGTACGCAACATTATCCATCCTTGTCCTGGCTTTTCTGCCAGTTAACTTAAGTACAAAAGCCTCAGCTTAGTCACTTTAGCAAGTCTAGTAAGATTTCAAGTTTGTTTTGTTCTTGGACCCATTTGTTTGACTTTTTAATCTGTTCATCCTATTTGTAGAACTCTCCTTTCAAATGAGTTTGTCTTCAGCTTTCTTCACTGTCCAGGTTTTATAATGATACAGAAATCTCGCTCACCGTTTGCTGTCCAGCTGTCATTTTATTCTTACCCTTTATCTCCAACCTCTTTCAAAACATTATAAGCTACTTCTTCTCAGGAGAGAGCAAACATGAGTTCTGTAATTTACAGGGTTCTTCCAGGCAAACCAGTCACGACACACTTTGTAGCTATTATATTTTCCTTTCCTAAAGAGAGTCTTTTTTCTGCTACAAGACAAGGGTGAAAGATCTGGTGGAAAAATAAAACAAATGAGATCCTGCTGTGGATGCTGCAGGGCATTTGCTGAGCTTTAAAAATCTTGGCTTTTACAAAAGCAATTAGTTACAGTTCAAATGCATCCAAAGGTAGTTAATTACAATTATGGATCCTTTAAAAATGTAAATTGCAAAGTGATTTTGGCTTCTCCATTTCTCAAACATGACTACAATAGTTCGCATTTAGTTACTTTCTACTTAGATACACAGACACATTGATACAATAAGTTGACCTGCTGTATATATCCTATCCCCTCTACCTTATCATTACTTCAACAGCTACAACAAAGCATGAAAAAGTGTGATTGTACACACAAATTGTATGATATTTTTCTCCATCATTTGGTGAGGCCAGACCTCTCTATCTATAAAAGTAGCTAAAGAGATGAGGCTAGACTCCAAATTAGTAAAGTTATCCTTTGTGAAGTTAGAGGGCCATTCCAAATTGCCATATATGTTTGGATTTCTAGCAATCATGCATGCATTTAAAGTGGGATGGTTTCTGTAGTTACTTGATTTGTTTGTTAGCAACCTGAGCCAAAGGTAGCATTCCAAAGTTTATGGCATAAATTTGGGGTTTGCAAGTGGGCTAAGGGGAGTATCCTTTGGAGTCATGTAGGCATCCGGAATTGGATATAAAAAGGGGGAATTTCTTTGTGCTCTCACACACAACTCCATACGAGGTTTTTACACACTTTTCTACCTTCATTTTGGTTTTTGGAGAGACGTAGTTCCTGATGAAGATAGGCCTCCATGATTCCGGCTTTAATATGCTTTGCTGTATCCCGAACTATATTTGGAACTAAGATGATTTTACCTGTATGAATCTACCTCATGCAAGCTTTGTGAGTAAACTCTTTTTCTATTTTGACTTGGTGTCTCTGATGTTTATTTTATGCACATGATTCTTTAAAAGGGAAGGGGAGGCTGGATACTTGTTTTTACCTCTGCTCTAAACCCCAGTCTTTCGTATTTTTTTCCTCTGCTACATGCAATGTCTTAATTTCCAGGCATCAGCATGTCCAATATCTAATAATATAGCCCAGAATATCAAGGCAGATAATCCACAATATCTGCTTTGAACTGGTTATCTGAGTCCTCACTGCCACATAATCCAGTTTAATGTGGATTTTATACAGCTGTGTGGAAGGGGCCTCAATTGTATTTCAACTTAATTATGCATTGAATATTTGAAGAAATAATTAACGATGCACAATTAATTACTGAGAATCAGCCACTTCCAAGATAAACTTCATCTGGAAGTCCTCTTTGAAATTTTTCTGCAGGATTGAGTGGCCTTTTCATGCTGACTGGTCACTGTTGTTGAGTGGCATCACAGACCAGTCGTGCTGTTGTGGGGATCTGGAGGCTGTACTCAGAGAAGACCTTCTTGGGCCCAGTTTCAAATCCACATGCAAAGTCCTGGTGATAGAGAAGCAACTCCTTGCTCCTGTAGACTTTCAGCAATCATCAAACTCCAGAGAGTGATAGGCCAAAGTCTTCGTATTGCCTGCTTGGACCTTCCTACTCAGTTCAGCTCCTGAAGACGACAACCATTTAGGGCAGCACAGCTAGATGCACATCTGGGTTAAAATCTCTAAGATACAGCTAAGTCAAGGGTAGTAGTCAATAAGATACAGCTAAGCCAAGTATGGTCTGCAGAACAAGAGCAACTTTCTAATGATGTTTTTGTGGCTCACACACATTTGATTGTTCCACAATGTACCCAAAGGACCTCTTTGACATGTAGAGGGCATTCCCACCACCTTTTGCACACATTCCCAGGCCAATTTAAGGCCTACAGGGCATTTATTGGGCAAAAATCATGTTTATTTAGAACAGATGTGATTAACATCTGGAGACCCAATATTGGGAGGAGTTGTGCTGTACTGATCCCAAATCTTTCTCTGCTCTTTTATTCCTTATAGGAAAACAGCAAAGCTACAAGCAGCAAATCAGGCATTGATTGCAGACAGGTGTCAAAACTACAATCTCCCCAATAAAAGATGAATAAACGAATGATTCCAGGAACAAAACCAATAAGCATACATTCAGTGGGACGACTGCTGATGCTGTTGTTTGAGAAAAACTTGAAGTGACACCAGAACAAAGTCTGTACTAGAGTTTTGCCCGGAGATGCAGTTCCCTTCCTGTTATCTAGAGAGCTGCATCTTCTGGCAATACACCTCTACATGAAAGTTAGAAGACTAGAGTAGTGATATTTGGATTCAGTTCCTCATTTAGACATGAAATTCACTGGGTGACCTTGAGCATTCAGTGTCTCTGAGTGACCTAGAGCCATTCACTGTTATCATTGGAATAAATATGGGTCAGAGATGTAGGCTACCTTGAGGCGTTTGGAAGAGAGGCAGGATATCCATGTAATAAATGAAGAGACAACTTTGTTGATGAAAGATGACCCCTGTTGTTCCCATATTCATGTCCTGCAAATTGTGTCAAATGCAAAATTGTTCTAGTTGTCAATTTAGGGGGGGTGGGGTAAGGTTGGCTTGATTTGGGAGATATGCTATGGCCAGTATTAGAAGAGACATACCAGCCTGTATTTGGAAATGCATTTTTTCTACAACTAAAATAGACCCATCAGGATCAGCCCATGATGGTTTGTTGTCTGAACCTCTCCCTGCTTCCCCCAGTCATGCCCTATACAGAAGGGAACTATATAGTCAGATGAATTTCACCACAGCACTGCTTATGAGACCATGTAACCACTGTACTCATGTATCAGGTGTAAGACATACCTGTGTGGCATCCACAGATCCACTCTGCAAGCAGTGGTAGCTGGTGGATCTGGTATCAGTAGGGTGGTGAGTCTATCCCTAGATTTAGTTGAGACTCAAAAGGAGCTATCTAAGGTCCTGAATCTTGCCCTCCAAATAGATTAAACCCTTTGAGGAACTTAAATATTTGAAAGGATGTCACATTGAGAAGGAGGCAAACTTGTTTTCTGCTGCTTTGGAAACTAGGACACCGAGCAATGGATTCAAATTGCAGGAAAAGAGATCCCACCTAAACATTAGGAAGAACTTCTTGATGGTAAGAGCTGTTCATCAGTGGAATATCCTGCCTGCAAGTGTGGTGGGGTTTTTCAAACCAAGGCTGGATGACCATCCGCCAGGAGTGCCTTGATTGTGTGTTTCTGCATGGGAGAAGGTTGGACTAGATGGCTGTTGTGGTCTCTTCTAACTATGATTCTGATTCATTAATCCTATTCAAAATGGCAGCAGATTTACCACTCACAATAACCCACCAACTGCCACTTAATAGGAATATATTTTCATAAACTGTTAAGATTATGATTCCAATATGGTTAAACATTCGTGCAGAGCAGTAAAAACGCAGAAGACTAGGGGTTTATGTGAGCAGAGGTAAAAAGAAAATAAACAATAAGACAAAATATCCAGCCTCCCTTTCCCTTTTAAAAGTCATGCGCATAAAATAAGCATCAGAGACATCAAATAAAATAGCAAAAATATGTTTACTCACAATCTTGTATGATGATGGTCATACAGGCAAAAACATCTTAGTTCCAAAGAAAAACAGTTCAGGAAACTACATATCTCTTAACATACAGGAACATCAGCATGGCATGGTCAGGAGCAAAGAGGAAGAGACAGGAAGAGGCATCTGTACATCACTTCCTGTGTGTCCCCATAAAGGATACACCCATTTCCCATTTCATATGCAAAACCCCCTTAATAGTGTCATCAACTCTGGAATGCAGCTCTGTTCAGGTTACTAAGCAACAGACATAACTAACTACATAAACCATCCCACATTGAAAATGCATGCATGATTGCTTAGATAACCCAACAGCCCTCCTCAATCTGTCATGCATTTTAAACAATTAGTCCCATCTTGACACGGAGGTCTTGGAAACCATCTCTAGGTAACGGTTTAGTCAAAATGTCCGCCACCATCTCCTTTGTTGGACAGTATGTCATTTCAACCATTCCATCTTGAGAAAGTTTGCGTACAGTATGGTACCTTATCCCAATATGCTTTGTACGCATCATCATCTTCTCAGACTTGGCAAACTTGATACAACTTTGGTTGTCCTCAAACACTTGAATAGGCTTCTGCTCATCAATTCCAAAGTCAGTCAGAAGTTGATGAAGCCACAAAAGTTCATCTGATGCTAGGGAAATGGCTATGTATTCTGCTTCAGTAGTGGATTTAGCCACTAATTCTTGCTTCCGGCTGGCCCAAGCAATAGGACCATTTCTGTACATAAAGAGATATCCGCTAGTTGATTGACAATCTGAAGAATCACTAGCCCAGTCAGCATCTGAGTAACAAATCAATCTTGGTTTGTCACTTACTGGTAACTTCAATTGTAAGTCCATTGTTCCTTTCAGGTATCTTACAACTCTCTTGACAGCTATCTAATCTCTCTGAGTAGGTGCACTGACCTTTCTGCTTAGAATTCCAACAGCAGACGATATATCCGGTCTGGTACTGGTAGCTAAATATAGGAGCTTTCCTATAGCAGTTCTATACTGGTTGTTGTTTGGCAAAAGTTCACTTTCTTCATTGTTTCTCACGAAATCTGTAGTCATTGGTGTAGCTACTGTTTTTGCATCTTGAAGTCCAGAAACTTCCAGCAAATCTATAATCTTTTGCTTCTGACTCAAGAGAAAAGATCCATCTTCCTCTCTCTTGATTTGTATTCCAAGATAGTACGTAGCATCTCCAAGTTCTTTCAATTCAACTTGTTTGCTCAAATGTTGTACAACCTCGGTGTAATCACCATCTGATTCAGTTGATACAATAAGATCATCTACATAGGTCAGAATAAAAGTACAATGTCCATTCTTGGTTCTAGTGTACAAACACTGATCTGCTTCTCCTTGCTTGAATCCCAATTGCTTCAGCATTTCATCTAATTTGTCATTCCAGGCTTTTGCTGATTGACGAAGTCCATATAAACCCTTGTGAAGTTTACAAACAAGGTGAGGTCTTCTCTTGTCCTCAAAACCAGGTGGTTGTCTCATAAATAGACTTTCCGTAATCTTTCCATGCAGGAATGCAGTCTTAACATCTAGATGTCGTACAGTCATCTTCTTTGAAGCTGCAATACTTAGAAGTAGTCTTATGGTGCTGTGTTTCACTACAGGTGCAAAAGTTTCATCATAATCCACTCCATACTTCTGAGAAAATCCTTGAGCAACTAGTCTCGCTTTGTAGCGCTCTATTCTTCCTTCTGCATCTCTCTTTAATGTGAATACCCATCTGCATCCAATTGGCTTCTTACCAGGTGGAAGTTCAGTTAATGTCCAAGTTCCATTCATGTGTAGAGCATCAATCTCTTCTTGTGCAGCTTTCCTCCACGGTTCAGCTTCTGTGGCAGGTAGCATCTCAATTTCTTCTATAGTAGACGGTTCACTGGATAATTTTGACTCTGCAAGGTAAGACAATCTCAAGGGTGGTACACCTCTGTTAGGACGCAATGAATACCTGTGAGTTTGTTCTGGAAGACAACCTACCTCCGCAGATCCATCTACTCCAGGACACAACTCACCAGCATCATCTTCTGGCCCTCCTGTTTGTGTACTGCCTCTAGCATCTGTGGTGCGTTCCTTGCCTCTCTGGATGAACTCCGGTGACATTTCCAGTGTGTCAATTGAAGAAATTGTTGGTACATCATCAATGGACTCTGTAAGCTGTAAAGTAGTATTCTCTTCTTCATCTGAAAAATCTAGCACAGTCCCTTTTAGATTGACTTTGCTCTGTTCATCAAAATGCACTACATGTCGTGTAGATACTTCACCAGTCATTAAGTTCATGACTCTATAGCCTTTATTTGCAGGTGCATAACCAACTAAAATAGTTTGTTCAGATCTACAGTCCAACTTGTGCCTTTTCTGCTTGGGAATGTAAGCATAAGCTATACTTCCAAACTTTTTGATGCGTTTCATACTTGGCACATTACCAGTCCACAACTCAAAAGGAGTTTTAGTAGCACCTTTCGTTGGTAGACTATTCTGAAGAAAAGTAGCAGTGGCAAAAGCTTCGCCCCAGAGGCAATCTGGAAGATTTACATCTTTTAACATACACCTTGTCATCTCAACTAGAGACCTAAGCTTCCTTTCAGCCACTCCATTTTGCTGAGGAGTATAAGGAACACTCTTAATATGCTGAATTCCATTCTCTCCCAGGAACCTTTGTGTGCTATGTGAAGTGTACTCACTACCACAGTCAGTTTGAATAGCTTTTGGTGTGCATCCAAACTTAGTCTTCACCATAGCAACATATCTCTGCAACATGTCTTGAGCTTCAGATTTGTCTTTCAGAATATAAGAAACACAAAACTTTGAAAAATCATCTAAGAAAATAACTGCATAATTATTTCTTCCAAATGAAGTCTTAAAGGGACCACAAATATCACTGTGAATTAAATCTAGAATCTTAGTAGATCTCTTTTCTGTGTTGACTGGAAAAGAGGGACTCACTGCTTTCTGTTGAACACAGACTACACATTTATCAAAAACTGTATTGCTTATCTCAAGGTTTGTAGCCAAATTGTCCTTCTGCAACTGCAGAATTGCATTTGCATCTCTATGACCAAAACGTCTATGCCAAATTTCAAGATTCTTTCCATCAACATGTGTCTTAACCATGTTGGCTTGCTCAGATGAAACACACAATTCATACATTCCATTCTTTTCAATAGCTTTGGCATATAAAACACCTTCTTTTGTAATATCACATTGACCATTCTCAAAATGAATTGCAAATCCCTTCTTGTCCATGGAACTAACACTTAGCATATTGCATTGAAGTGAATCAATGTAAAGAACATCTGAAATCTCAGTTACAGCAACCTCATCAGGCAAACTACATTTCACAATACACTTTCCAGATCCTTTTATTTTCAATAAATCTCCATTAGCTATTCTCAAATCACCTTTAACTCCCTGATTCAGTTCAACAAAATTCTCAGAGTTATTTGAGCTATGCTGTGTACAACCTGAATCAACAATCCAAACATCTTCTTTGTCTTTGTTCTCATTAATTGTTAAAATAGAATGAGCAGCCATCAAGCCTCTTTGTGATTGTCTGTTTCCAGCAGGCTTGTTTGTAAAAACTTTCTTTTCTTGCCTTACTTGCTTATTGCCACCAGATGGCGTATCATCTTTCTTTGGTAGGCGACAAAATCTAGCAATGTGACCAAATTTTCCACAATTAAAACATGTACTCCCTTTTGGGCTGTCCCTTGAAGCTCCGCCCCTATGAGGGTGGCGACTTGACGCCATGTAACTTGATTCATTTGCTTTGGGGCTATCCACATGTGAACTTCTATGCTGATCATTGCAGAAGTCTCTGAACCTTGCAACGGCCAAATTAAAAGTTATATCTAGATTTGACTCAATTGAAGACATAAATGGGTCAAAAATATTGCCCAAAGAGCCAATTAATAATCCAACTTTATGAAAATCTTCAATGTTAAAACCAGACATCTTTAACTTATCAAGCATTTCTGTAAAATTCTCTAAATGTTTATCACACTCTTTCTTATCATTAAGCTCTGTTTTCATAAGTCTCTTCAACAATCCAATAGCAGCCAGCTTTGAAATATGGCCAAATGTGCGTTTTAGTGCATCCAGCATATCCTTGGCTGTTACACAATCTCTTACATACATCATTTGCTTAGTTTTCAGAGAAGAAGTGATCAAATATCTGGCTTTTGCATCCTTCACTTTCCAATCTGAAATAGCTTCCTCATTAGACTCTGGACATGTTCTCTCACTACAATCCAACACTCGCTCATACTCAAGGAGTATCAACACTTTATCATGCCAATAATGAAAATTATGGCTGTTCAAATCGTCTCTCAACAAATACATTCTCTCTCTATCATCCATCTTTCAAACAGAATTCCAAAAATCAAAAAATCTTCAATCAAAAATATATAGGAATTCCAAAAAGAAAGAAAGATCAAAATCAAAATCTCAAAATATTGGCTTAAAATGAAAAATGAGCCAAAAAGAAAAATCAAAATGGTTCTCTGATAAGCACATGCACAGGAGAAAGGAGGAGGGGAAAAAAAGTGTCCTTTTTAAAAGTCAAGCCTCCTGGCTGGCTAGGCCTGCAAACATTCAAATGGTGACCATGCAGCCAGGCTATTTAAAACACAAAAGGCTTTGCCTTCAGGCAATCTTTAAGCCTCAGCCACAACAAAAGAAGCAGGAAATGCCTTCTCAATGTGTGAGCTCTCTTTACTGTAGAAGCTCTGAAACTTCTCTCCAAACAAAGAGTCAAAACAAAATATTACCTCTTAAAATTGCTCTTTTAAAAATATATCCCCTTTTTGTGTCTGAGCCCATAACCTAATAGGAATATATTTTCATAACCTGTTAAGATTATGATTCCAATATGGTTAAACATTCGTGCAGAGCAGTAAAAACGCAGAAGACTAGGGGTTTATGTGAGCAGAGGTAAAAAGAAAATAAACAATAAGACAAAATATCCAGCCTCCCTTTCCCTTTTAAAAGTCATGCGCATAAAATAAGCATCAGAGACATCAAATAAAATAGCAAAAATATGTTTACTCACAATCTTGTATGATGATGGTCATACAGGCAAAAACATCTTAGTTCCAAAGAAAAACAGTTCAGGAAACTACATATCTCTTAACATACAGGAACATCAGCATGGCATGGTCAGGAGCAAAGAGGAAGAGGCATCTGTACATCACTTCCTGTGTGTCCCCAGAAAGGATACACCCATTTCCCATTTCATATGCAAAACCCCCTTAATGGTGTCATCAACTCTGGAATGCAGCTCTGTTCAGGTTACTAAGCAACAGACATAACTAACTACATAAACCATCCCACATTGAAAATGCATGCATGATTGCTTAGATAACCCAACACCACTGTTTCCAACAGAAGAGACTGAACCAGGGACTTTGGAGGGATGGTCAGAGGTCAGTATCATTGTCATCTGATGCTGCACCCCCAGCATCTGATGCCTGAAATAGCTGCCTGTCACTCTGCCTCATCACCCTTGGATGTCATCCACAGCTTCCAAAACACATGGTCACTCCTGACAATACAATTTCTTGGGAGCATTCTTGAAGTCCTCGGGCATGACAATTCACCTTCTAAACAAACTGCAGTGCCCCTTCCACACTGTCTAACGTTTTTTAAAAGCTGATTTTTCAAAACCCACTGGAGACTACCACTTCATTTTTTGCTTTGAGGTAAGTTATTTATTTATTATTATTAGTATTATTATTATTTTATTTATACTTTGCTTTATCTCCCCAAAGGGGATTCAAAGCAGCTTGACATAAAGGCATTAGCACAGAAATTGATTGAATAGGTTGGAAGATTGTCGGCATTTAAGTAAGATTTACCTGGAAGTCTAAACAACTTCTATACATTGAATAAGGAAGAGGAACCCATATTGTCCTTTGTCTCAAGCCTCAGAATATCTTGAGCTAGTCCACTAGTGAGACAGCTGTTAACTAGCAAAGCTTATTTAACTAGTGGACTATCAGGAAACTGCAATGTATCTCAGAGCCGACAACTTGCTTCTCTCAATCCAAGCTAAGGTTTGTTTACACAAGCTTTAACTGTGGCTTATGCTGCTATCTTGCTCTCAGGCTACTCCTGTTTTATCCCTTGTACTCAACAGCACTATACAGCTCAAAGCAAAATTATTTGCAAGCAAGTGCATAGGTAGGAGATAGATCATCAGGGGAGGTGTAGAGCTGTCACTGTATATAACAAGTTGGAATCTGTATTTATAGAGCTGGGCAGGGTACAAATCATGGCTGCAAATCCTTCCTGAAGCAGAGGGCTAGATATAAACTCTAGAGCTATTGCAAGCAATCTTTTGGCAGGAGCTGCTTGGCAGCTCCTCTGACAATAAATTACACAGTTATGCCACCAGCACCTGGACATGGTGCTGGAGTAGTTCAAATGTTAGCAGTAAGCTCCTTTTTCATTTCTTCTGGCCGGTGATTCAAGGCTATTGAGGTGCAGTCAGACCAGATGTTGTGTTTACCCATGCTAGAAAACATGAGATTATTCATTCCACAAACTCCACCACCTGAAATAACTGGGTTGAACTGGTTGAATGGGTTGAATGGGTGTGTGTGTAATGTCAACCCAAATAACTGATTAACACTAGGAATGGTTGGGTTGTAGGCTCCACATTCCAAAATTACTAAACAAGAATGATAGAGACTGTTACACAGAGTCCTTTGCTTTAGAACCAATGTACACAATTCAAATATCTTGATTTTCCTATACTCATGTAAAGACTAAACAAAAGGGCATTGGACAGTGGTTATGAGTTTTCATTCTATGCACAACCATTATTGGACAACAGGTCTTAGGTTTCTAACACACACCTCTTTTATACTACAAAACTATTACTTACTTACTTACTTACTTACTTACTTACTTAGGCGATCCCTTGTTGTCTGATGGCCTTCCAAGATTAGTGTCTTGGCAGCGTACGTAAGTGACTGTAGAGCCCTATTCTTGACCCACATGTTCTTCCACAGTGAGGACATCGGTTTCCAAGTTGAAGGTGGTCCCGGTAAGAGTTGGATTGACATGCTTTCCTCTTGGCACGTTTCTCCCTTTCGCCCTCCATTCCACAGCACTGCTGGTGGTCACAGCTGACCTCCAGTTAGAGCGCTCAAGGGCTTGCCAGTCTATGCCACAGTTTTTAAGATTAGCTTTAAGCCCATCTTTAAATCTCTTTTCCTTTTCACCAACATTCCATTTTCTGTTCTTGAGTTGGGAGTATAGCAACTGCTTTGGGAGATAGTGATCGGGCATTCAGACAACGTGGCCAGTCCAGAGGAGTTGATGGCATAAGAGCATTGCTTCAATGCTAGTGGTTTTTGCTTCTCCAAACACACTGACATATGTCTGCCTGTCTTCCCAAGAAATTTGCAGGATTTTTCAGAAGCAACGCTATTGGAATCCTTCCAGGAGTTGAGTGTGACATCTGTAGATGGTCCACGTTTCACAGGTATATAACAGGGTTGGAAGGGCAATAGCTTTATAAACAAGCACTTTGGTGTTCCTACGGATGTCCCAATCCTCAAACACTCTCTGCTTCATTCGGGAAAATGCTGCACTTGCAGCACTCAAAATTATACCACTACAAAACTATACCACTTTAACGCCACTTTAACTGCCCTAGCTACATCCTATGGAAACTTGGGGTTTGCAGTTCAATGAGATATTCAGAATTTTCTACCAGAGAATGTAGTGCTTCATCAAACCACAATCCCGAGGATACTGTTGGATGCATCCATAACAGATAAAGTAGTTACTCTGTACTACAACTGTGTAGTATGAAAGTGACTAGGAGTGCAAGGCTTTCCTGGTCGTTGTTCTTCGCTAAACCCACTAGATGGCAGTATCCTATTGCTAGTTATGGTAATACTTTAAGAAACATTTGTTGTTGACCTAATTATGCAGCATATTTTACTGGCAAGTGATAGCTATTGCTAAATGTTCTCCACCTCCTGTTGTGTCAGAAATGAACTGTGAAAGGATTTCATTCTCAGAAAATACAAGGGAAGTCTTCATTTCATCAGATAATACAGAGCAGCTAGAGCCAGTGTTCACATACATCTTATGTATTGCCCTTAATTAATATTTTCTTTCTTTTTTCTTATTCCAATTTTTCCATCAGTGATTAAAATCTAAAATTTGTATTGTTAGTCACCTTGGGAGAAAGCTGGAATAAAAATTAAGCAAATAAATAAAATAAAACTTGCTGAAGATGCTAGCCAAACACACATGGGATTTACTTTGTCTTGAACTGACATATTTAAAATCTTTTAATATTCTAATCTGCTGTGGTGGTTTGAGTGTTGGACTAATACTCTGGGAGACCAAGGTCTGAATCCCCACTTGACCATGGGAACCCCCGGGTGGCCTTGAGCAAGTTACATTATTTCTGCCTCAAAGGAAGGCAATGGTGATTTTCCGATCACCACAAGTAAGAAATGATTAGAAGGAACACAGTAACAGTGAAAACAAATCAGATATTTCATGAGAAATTAAGAATAGGGACAACCTTTTAAAGTTGCTGTTTCATATGAATTAATTGTGCCAAACTGTACTTTGCCCTAGTGGTACGATTTTTGCAATATTCTATTGGAAGCAGAGTTTGGGTGGCCCCTTATACACTGCCACATGATCAAAGTAGAGAATCCAGATTATCTGTTTTGAACTGGATTATATGAGTCTACAGTGCCATATAAATTCAAAACAGATAATCTGGATTTTAGATGGTAGTATAGAAAGTGCTGGAGAGGTATATATTTCAAACTATGGCCCCTTCCACACTGCTGTATAAAATCCACATTGAACTGGATTATATGGAGTTGGACCCAGATAACCCAATTCAAAGCAGATATTGTGGATTATCTGCCTTGATATTCTGAGTTATATAACTTCATCACTTTAAGATGAAAGCAATGGTTATCTTCACTGATAATATTCATCAGTGAAAAACACATGCCTCCTTGCCCGGTTGAAACCACAATCTTCCCAATCTACTTTTTCCTCCTTGTTAACCCTGCTTCCTAAACATAGATGCACCAACCCAACACACCCCTTAGCATTAAGTAAAACTTCCACAGGTTTAGTCTGGGATTTGTGGCTACATCTCAGCAGGGGTATGTATGTTAATGCCAGTCTGTAGTGAGTGAAGGAAATTAAACTCTTTATAATACAGTGATAAGGCGAAGCCCTTAAAATAACAATTGAAAGAGACTTAATTAATTTCGTAATAATGCCTTTAGCAAAATTAGACTATCAGTACTCTCAGGAAGATGGAAAATTGCACTAGCTAACCAAGTTGTACTAGTACATTCCTGGTGAAAATGTCCCTAATGTGAAAACAGAGAAAGTATATCAAAATTGAATCCCACAGTCTCCTGGCCTGTGTTCTAGGACCTCATCACATGATGCTTGGGTTCTATCCTAGGAGCCCATTGGAGCCCATCACATGACACAGGGCTACTTCCAGGGGGGATCCATCCTAGCTCTGTCCTGGAAGCATCCTAGGACAGAACCCTGAGAACCCTGACAACAATAATGTTGTTGTAATGATGGAGCCCCGGTGGCGAAGTGCATTAAACGGTGGCGAAGTGCATTAAAGCACTGAGCTGGAGACCGAAAGGTCCCAGGTTCAAACCCCCGGAGTGGCGTGAGCGGCCGCTGTTAGCTCCAGCTCCTGCCAACCTAGCAGTTTGAAAACATGCCAATGTGAGTAGATCAATAGGTATCGCTCCGGCAGGAAGGTAACGGCACTCCATGCAGTCATGCCGGCCACATGACCTTGGAGATGTCTACGGACAACGCCAACTCTTTGGCTGAGAAATGGAGATGAGCACCAACCCCCAGAGTCGGTCACGACTGGACTTAACGTCAGGGGAAATCTTTACCTTTACTAATCATAATAAAAATAATAAAGAGGGTTGGAAGAGACCCCTTGGGTCATTTAGGCCAACCCCCTTCTCCCTTTGTGCACCAAGAGCACCCAGCCTCAATGTTGTTAATAATAATTATATATCACACAGTCCTAAATCATAGACTCATAGAATCGTAGAGTTGAAAGAGACCTCACGGGTCATCCAGTCCAACCCCCTGCAAGAAACAGGAAAATGCTTGGGAAGTGTTCAACTTGTGATTTTGTGATACAAAATCCAGCATATATATCTCGTTTGCTGTGTTATACTGTGTGCTTCTGTCAATAATAATAATAATAATAATAATAATAATAATAATAATAATAAAGAGGGTTGGAAGAGACCCCTTGGGCCATTTAGTCCAACCCCCTTCTGCCTTTGTTCACCAAAAGCGCTAGCAAAGCACCCCTTAATAATTAATAATTAATTAAATAATAATTAAAATACCATTATAAACAAGCAAACCTTTGGAAGGCGCGCACCAGGAGAGGGAGGAGGCGGGAAAGGCATGCACCTTTCTCTCTTCCCTCTTGCTGCACGCGCCTTCTTCGGTGGAGGAGGAGGGAGCACGGGGCCAGATAAATGGCTTTGATGGGCCGCATGTGGCCCCTGGGCCTTAGTTTGGGGACCCCTGCTCTACTGTTTTGTACTTTTTCCAGTTTGTACCTATGCTATCTGTATCATTATCACCACCACCATCATGAATACTTGTTATACAATGTGAGAATAAAAGAGCATTTGAAACAAAAACCAGGAAATGGTCCTCTTGGTGTTACTTGGACATTGTTTTCAAGTTGCCCTATTAAACAAAAGACAAGCCATCAAATACAGCAAGTGGTTTCACAACACTGGATGTACTGATTTTTGCTTTTTTTCTGCTGTAATGGAATTGAGGAGATAAGGAAATCAGAGAATAGAAACAATTACCATTAAATTAAGAACAGGTGCACAATGACATGGGGAAAGGAGAGAACTATCAAGGTAAGAAGTTATTGGCACATAAAACCCACTGAAAGATAGAAGGAAAAATGGGCCTGTCAGCTGTTTAACTGCAATGGTGATATTTCCCATCTTTAGAGATCTGCCTTACATGTGCCTGATGTGCCCATTCCACTTCACTCCCCTGTATTCTCTACCAAAGATTAAGTAAATAAAAATAATAATTTAAAAGGGTTTTGTTAATCATGAAATTGTATTCTTTCAACTCGATGCAGGAGCCTATTTCCCCGTTAAATAGAGACATTAAAGCTGGAGACATGCATTCAGTGAATACACAAATAACTCACTGTTTGCTGTAATGTTTTGAATAGCATTAGTGAATGAGGAAAGATTCAGTACAACCAGAATGTTGCATTCTGTTGTACCTGATGTTTCTTAATCTACACAGACTACTCTATGCAATTCTGCAAAAATAAAATTGGGGTTCTCTTTATCACTAGCTGACTGTGGCTTGTAACCTATTGATTAATCAGATACTTCATATTATGTTGCTTCATGCCTCTTTGTGGGCCCTTCCACACAGACATATAACCCAGAATATCAAAGCAGATAATCCACAAGATCTGCGTTGAACTGGATTATCTGAGTCCACACTGCCATACAATCCAGTACAATGTGGATTTTATGCAGCTGTGTGGAAGGGGCCTATGTTTAACATCTTCATATAGTTATAATAGGGGTTTGGGACTAGGGAGGTCCCAGAAAGCAATGAATACCAGATGAAAGTCAGGCTGGATCGACACTGCCCGTATCCCAGAATCTGATCTTAGATTATCTGCTTTGAACTGGATTATATGAGGCTGGATCTACACTGCCATATAATCCAGATTATCAAACTTGATTTTCCACATTATCTGCTTTGAACTGAATTATATGAATCTACACTGTCATATAATCCAATTCAAAGCAGATAATCTGGATTTTATATGGCAGTTTAGAAGGGGCCACGGAAGGGGCCTCAGTGCCAGGAAGTTTTTCTTAAGGTTTTGGTTAAATCTCTTTTCCTGCAGTTTGAATTCATTGCTCTCTATCTGAGGCCCTTCCACACAGATATATAAAATCTACATTCAACTAGATTATATGGCAGAGTGGACTCAACTCAGTTCAAAGCAGATATTGTGAATTATCTGCTTTGATATTCTGAGTTATATGGCTGTGTAGAAGGGCCCCTAAGGCCCCTTCTACACTGCCATATAACCCAGTTTATGGATTAAATTAAGCATGACTTATTTGCAGCTAAAACTGGGAGTAGAATTTGGTGTGGATGAATTTCTGGTTCATTTGTGATACGTTCACATAAGCTGGGCCAAACTGCATTATATGGCAGTGTAGATTCAGCCACATATCACTGATGTAGGGAGAAAGAGTGAAACAGCTCTCCCCCACCCCCACTCTTCCTGGACAATTGCATTACCCTGGCACAGTTATTCTCAAGGTGGAACCCAGAAATAGCCATTTGTCTCCTTACTCTGAGAATTATTTCCAGAGTACTAACTTTCCTTTTACATCTGGCAGTCCTACTTGAATGTGTGCTACTCTCCGTGCCTGTCATACTGGGTGCGAGGGAGCGAAGGCATGTTCCACGGAGGCTGCTGCGTTTGCTCCTTCCTCCTCCTTCCCCCCTTCCCTTTCCCTCCATTTCTTGTTCGGCTGCCTGGCTGCAAAAGAGAAATCCAAAGTAAGAAATCCTAAGTAAGTGAGGTTATATATCTGTGGAATGTCCGGGGTGGGGGAAAGGACTTTTGTCTGCTTGAGGTGCAGTTGGCCACCTTGATTAGCATTGAATGGGCTTGCAGCTTCAAAGCCTAGCTGGTAGCTGCCTGAGGGAATCCTTTGTTTGGAGGTGTTAGCTAACACCTCCCAACAAAGGATTCCCCCAGGCAGCAATCAGCCAGACCTTGAAACTGCGGACCACAAAATGCTAATCAAGGTGGCAAACTGCAACATTCACAGTACCTCAAGCAGAAAAGAGTTCTTTCCCCACCCTGGACATTTCACAGATAAATAAACCTCACTTACTGATTGATTCATGTCTGGAATTCCCCTGCTTTTTGAGTCTTGCTCTTTATTTACTGTTCTGATTTTAGAGTTTTTCAAGGTGTACATGTTTCTCTCGGCGCAGATGTTGCAGCGCTTGTGAAGAACGTGACCTGGAGAGAAAGTAGGCAGTGGAGAAGAGAGGGACCACTTCCATGAGCAAAGAGCATCCTAAAGCTCCCTGACCCCCACACTAGACCAAGGATGGGGGAAGACTCAGCGGAGGCCCAAGGGGTCTTTGCAGGCAGAAGGGAGGGAAGGGGAGGAAGGGGAACCTGAACTTTGCTCTCCCCAAAGAGGCTCAGGATCCCCAGAAGGAGCTCCAAGGGCCGTTCAGCAATGGTCTAAAGCAGGGGTCTTCAAACTTTTAAAGCAGAGGGCCAGTCCACAGTCCCTCAGAGTGTTGGGGGGCCGGACTATAGTTTGAAAAAATACAAATTCCTACGCACACTGCACATCTTATTTGTAATGCAAAAACAAAAAACGATGAATGAACAATACAATATTCAAAAATAAGAACAACTTTAACCAACATAAACCTACCAGGATGTCAATGGGAAGTGTGGGCCTGCTTCTTGCTCATGAGATAGTCAAGTTAGTTAGGATTGTTGTTGTTTTTGTGTGCCTTCAAGTCATTTCAGACTTAGTCTAAAACTGAGGGCAGGGGCCAGATAAATGACCTTGGAGGGCCGCATCCGGCCCCTGGGCCTTAGTTTGGGGACCCATGGTCTAAAGTGTGTGTGTGTGGGAGGGGGGGGGGGTACCTCTGGGCAAGAGGCCCCTCCTGCTGCTCCAAAGGCTGATCTGGAAACCGGGGGTGGGCACGAAGGGGACGAAGAACCTCCCGGTACCTTACCGAGCAACATGGCCGCCACCTTCTTTACCAATGGACGTTGGCTCTTGAAGAAATGCAGGCAGCCTTACACCTGCTCCTAGAACTCTCTCCTGAGGCTGCAGTGCTGGATCTGGAGAAGAAACCGGGGCCAAAAAGGGTGCTCCTTCCGCCCATCGGGCATAAGGCCCCCTTGACTCCCAGGCCTCAGGGTTGGCACTGACCAGGCGCTTGGAGATCTTGTGAAGCAGCTCCTGCAGGTTGAAGGAGTCCTCCGCCAGAACGCTGTCCTTCAGGCACCATCGCAGGACCTCCGCTGCCTCCTTGAGGGTCTCCCTCACAGACTTCAAAAAAGAGAAGGAAGCGGAGTCAGTCTCACTTGGAGGGCAAGGATCCCTTTCCTTCCTACCTTCCCTCCCTCCTGAGCTCCAGCGCTGGGCCTCAATTGGGGGTGGGGGGAGAGGACCTCTGCCTGCCATGTGCCCCTGAATCTGGGAAGGAGGTACCTCTCTGTATTGAGGCCCTGGGCCGCCCCCTCCTCTAGGATCTCCAAAGGGATCCCAACTTCCTTTGAACCCTGTTGAGGAAGAAGAGGGAAGTGGATGCTCTGAGCAAGAAATTGTCTCCCAAAGGAAGGAGAGAGGCAAGCTCTTCCCTTTCCAGCCCCCTTCTTTCACTCACCAACTCTATGGGTAGTTTGTGTTTTGGGGAAGTTAGGATTTTCACTGAGAGGAAGCAGCTAGAAGGACAAGGGGCAGAAGAAGAGCTCAGTTTGGGATCCCTGGTCGCCTTCCATTCCCCCCAAGGCCAGCCCCATCCGAAGGCCCTTGCCAGCCCCTGGGAAGAAGGCGACGTCCTGGGATGCCCCGCTACAGATCTCTGGGCCCCAAAACCCCCAACCCCCAGCTTGCCCTTCCCCCCAAAACATGGACAAGAGGTACCTCTCTGAACTCTCAGAGGTCAGGCTTCCCTGCTCCACCTCAAGGCTGCTGGCCTCCCAGGGGAGCTTCTCTCTCCCCAGAAACTGCAGGGAAAGAAAGGGAAACTCAGAGTTCCACTGAAGAAGGGGTTCTCTGCTGCAATCTCCCGCTTTCCACCCCCTCTGTTTCTCAGAACTGGAATCCCCAGTAAAGTTTGGACTGTCACCCCCAGCATTCTTCCCCATTGACCACACTACCAGAGGCTGCTAGGATTTGTCAACAGCCTTCTTGAATTGCTTTGCTCAGAACTGGACACAAGGTTATTCCAGGTGAAGAAGTCTGACCAAAGCAAAGCAAAGTGAGACTAGGACTTCACTCCATGTCAACACTATGTTTCTATTGATGGAACCTAGAAACATAGAAGCATGGGGTTTTTAGCTGCTGCATCACACTGTTGACTCGTGTTCAGTTTGCCGTCTGTTAAGACTCCTAAGACCTTTTCACATAGATTGTTTTCAAGTCAAAGGTCAGGCATCCCATATCTGTGCATTTAATCTTTATTGCCAAAGTCTACTACTGTACAGTTCTCCCTGCTGAAATCCATTTTCTCAGTCTTGCACTGTTCAGAAACCTTTACCCCTTTGATAACTGGCAGATTTTGTAATCAAAACAACATTTTGGGTAGAAACATCATTTTGAACAGTGGTGTCCTCCACATCAAATTCCATTGAACTCTTTGCCATCTTTCCAAATCTTCTTTCGCCTCCTTCCAAGCTTTTTCATAATTATTTTGATATAAATGGTTTTTGTTTGTTAACCAACCACATTGATAACTTTGGGGCCTGAGCCTCCCTTCTGGGGTATCCGCTCTTCCTCCCAAATTGGTCCCATCTGCAAATCCAAGAAGCATCCCTTCTATTCCATCATCTAAGTCATCAATGAAGACGCTGCATAGCCCTGAAAGGCCCAGGACAGGACCCTCTTTATGGTGCCCCACTGGTCCCTTCTCTCCAAGATGAAGAAAGAGGAGCCACTGGACAGAAGCACCCTCTGACTTTGGCCTGTGAACCAGTTCCTGATACACCTCACAGGAGCCCTGTATCACCCACATTCTACTGGCTTTTTATGAGAATGTCTTGAGGAACCTTCTCAAAGGCCTTCCTGAAATCAAGGTGTGCTGCACCCACAACATCCCCTTCATTCACCAAGATTGTGAGACTCTGGAGGCTTTTAGGCAGAGGCTGGATGTGTCGAGATGGATGGCAATCTGTTAGGAGAGATTGGGTGGGCCTTCCTGCCTGGCAGAAGGGGCTGGACTGGATGGCCCTCGGGGCCCCTTCTATTTATTTCCCACATTTGTACCCCACCCTTCTAACCCTGAAAAGGGCAGCCTTACAACAGGCAACAATTTGATGCCAACAACAGACAATTACAAAATAAACAATTACAATAAAAATCGAGACAACTAAAACATCAATTATTAAAACATCAATTAAAATCATGCAAATTCAAATAATAGTCCAAGGCTTACCCATTTGTCTTTTTTATTGTTATTTTGTTGTTTTATACCACTCCCACCCTCCCCTCCTACATGCAATTTATATATCAAACTACAAAAGTTACATTTGAAATATCAATGTCAGTCTTAAGTTTTCCACTCCACATCTTAGCACATTCTCTAATTAATTCCTAACTGGTTCCCACATCCTCTTAATTATTGTAACCTTTTCGATTTTATTTATATTGTTCCATTTGCAATTTGTTATTTTCACATTTAACATATTATCTATATACTTATACCAATTCTTCAGAGGCCATTTTGTTTTATCTTTCCAACAGAGGCCATTTTGTTTTAGCTCCCTCCCCAGCCAATCACCTCCCACATGCAAATTTACCCTTACATCACAATCCCCACCTGTCAAAATTTGCATATCCCCCTCCCTCCCAGGGGCCCCTCCCTCCTCTCCCTCCCTGTCCAATCACCTCCCACATGCAAATTCCCCCCACCCCACCCCAAAGGAACTGGGACCCAAAGGGAGAAGGCAGCCCCCTCCTCCTCTGGGGACCCCTTTCCCTCTTGGGCCAGGGCTTCCCTTGGGGGTGGGGAGGAGGGACCCCTGGAGGGGATGGGAGCCCAAGGCTTACCTTGGAGGATCCACAGGAACAGCCTCTATGTTTTCGGGGCGCACACAGCGGAGATGTGGGCTCCTCGTCCTGGCCTTCTGCAGAGGGAAGCAATGAAGAACATGCCTGGCCTCGGGGCCCCAAAGGGAGCGGGAGGGGAGGGCTCCCAAAGGGAGTGTGGTTCTTACCCTGAACCACATGTCCATGGCCATCCTGAGGGAGGCGCATGGAGGAGCCTGTGGCCCAGAGGCATCCGTTGGGGGTGGCCTCGGCTGGACCTGCCTGGAATGCCCTCTGCCTGTGTTGGTGGTCAGGAAGGCAATGGCAAGGCCAACAGACTCGAGGCTCCTTGGAACTCGAGGCTCCATGGCAGGAATGGAACCTTTTCAAAGGAAAACAACCACCAGCCTGGAGCTGCTCCTGGGAGGGAGGGAGAGCAACAGAAAGGAAGCAAGGAAGGGGTGGCCCCACGCATCTCCCTTTTCTGCTCTCAATTCTGCCTTGAAGGGTGGACTCAGGGGCCATGGGACCCTCTGGAGCCCCAGGCATATATCTTGGGTGTATCTTCTGGAAACTCTTTAGCCATTGTTCAGCTGCTTTGGGGCCCAATGACCAAGGGATCTCTGGAAGTGAGCCTCCTTCTTCTGAAATTCCTGATATACCTTTGAGATACTCCCATTGCCTTGCAGACTCTACTGGGGTCTTTGGTCCTTCTGTATACAGGGCTCTGTTTTTCCTCATTCCACACTTAAAATGCACTTGAATAAAGTTAAGGAAACATTGACACTTAACAATAATTGACATTCAGTTTCCTGAAAACAAGAATCCAACCTTTTGGGGACATCTGAGGGCTCGTCTACATTATACAGTAGAGTCTCACTTATCCAACATTTGCTTATCCAACGTTCTGGATCATCCAACGCAGTTTGCCTCCCTCTCTGATCCACAGCTGTTTCTCTAGGCAGCAAGGATTGAACATTTTTATTGACTTAATTTCCAACAATGTTGCTACTTTAAGTTCATTTTTATTGCAATTCTATCTTTATTTGTTGTCAATTTGTTAGTAGCCGATGTTTTTGTAGTCAATGTTTTCAATATATTGTGATCTTTTGGTGCTAAATTCATAAATACAGTAATTATTATATAACGTTACCATGTTTTGGACCGTTTTTTCTGTAGATTTATTATAAAACATGATGTTTTTGGTACTTAATTTGTAAAATCATAATGTAATTTGACATTTAATAGGCTTTTCCTTAATCCCTCCTTATTATCCAACATTTTCGCTTATCCAACGTTCTGTCGGCCCATTTATGTTGGATAAGTGAGACGCTACTGTACCTTTATCCTAGGAGCTACTAGTTCAAAATAGAGAGTGGCTAGATGACGTCAGCTGAAAACACAGGAAGAATTGCTGCTAAGCCAAACGCCGCGAGATAAAAAAGTGTGGGAATATACCGGTTCTGGCCAGAAGATTCGGATCTTCGAATCTCTGTATGTCTCTACACTCAAAAAATATTGGATTTTTAAAATGTTGGTTTGTTCCTGGGTTATAAATGTCGGTTCCTCATTGCTTCTGTTATAAAAACATAGGGAAAGTTGATTGCGCAGCAAAAACTTTGTCTGTCACAGTGGGTGGATGGAGATGTTTCTCTTGCCAGGACAAAGTTTTTGCCCTGTAATCCACTTTCCCCATGCCTTTAGGATAAAAGCAATGAGGAACAGACATGAATAACCCTGTAGTTCTCAGGCACAAGGACACGACCAAACCTGTCTGCACAGATGGTCACACAGCCTCTAAAAAGTGATAATAAACTTCTGTTCCTGGCTTGAAAGTGTTTGTTCCTGTTTGATTGTGTAGTCCTGACTTGGAAAGTAGTGGCCCTACTCCATGAACTTTGTTTGCATCCCAGAAACTTCATTAAATGCGTGGAGGGTAAAGTTTCTCTTCCCAGAACAAAGTTTTCGCCCTCTAGTCAACGTTCTGCATCTTTTCACGATAAAAGCAATGAGGAACAGACATGTATAACCCAGGAACAGAACTTGTACAATGATTTGCATATTCGCATCTGCACATTTTAAGGTTTTCTTTTAAGGGCCCTGGGGAAACTACAACTCCCAGGATTCCGCAACATTGAGCTACTGCAGTTGAAATGGTGCCTGATTCCCGCTGTTGCCTCAAAGCGTTGGGTGGTAACAGGAGGAATCCCGTTCACGCTTGAAATGGGCTGTTTGGGGTTACAGTTTCCACAAATCTCTCTCAAAATATCTCCTTTGAGGCATTGGCTTGCTTGTGATTTATTTATTTTCCTGATTTTCACTCAAGACCGCTAACAAAAGACATCACAGTGCAGCTTAAAACAATGGAAATATAAATATGGAAATTACAAAATGAATTACCGTATATACTCGGATATAAGATGAGTTTTTCAGCCCTTTTTTAGGACTGAAAAAGCCCCCCTCGGCTTATACTCAGGTAAGGGTCCTGATTGGCTTATCAGGGGAGCCACCACTGAGAAGGCCCTGTCTCTCATCCCCACCAACCGCACTTGCCAAGCAGGTGGGACAGAGAGCAGGGCCTCCCCAGAAGATCTTAATCTCTGTGATTATTCATAGAAGGAGATACGTTCAGACAGGTAAGCTGGGCCAGAACCACTTAGGGCTTTATAGGCTAAAGTCAGCACTCTGTGCTTGGTATCAGACTTGATGCCTTGGGAATATACTTATTGTTGCACTCTCTTTCTTATGTTTTGGAAAGGCTTTCAGACAGAAATCAAAATCTTCAGGGATCTTGTGGGCTCGGAGTGCTTCTTAAACCTCTTTTCATCTGAGGATTCTAATCATTCTTTCAAAATGCTCAGCCTTTAAGAGACACTGGATCTCTGCCACTTTTCCCTGGTTGCTGCTGTCACATACTTTTCCACAAAGAAAAAACATGGCTTTAACTGGATTAGTCTTCTGAGATACATTTTAAGAGGATTTCAGGGGGGTTCTGGGTCTCCAAAGCCTGCCAGTGAAGTATGATATAGGCTAGAGCTGGAGAAAGGCCATTATTCATTATGGATGAATGAATGAGAAGACTATCTGGGCTGATGGGATGGCAGAACATCTCTGGAGTCTGGTATATTTAATTTATCTAAAGGCATATCCCCTTGCAGAAAGCATGTAGCAAAGAATTATAAAATTAGAAGGTGCTTCAAAGGCCATCTAGTCTAACCTACCGCCAAACTGTAATATACAGTTAATCGTTTTTCCAAAAGATGCCCACCCAACTCTTGTTTGAAGATCTCCAAAGCTGGAGAGCCCACCACTCTCTGAGATTTATTTCACTGCTGAAGTTTAAAAAATTCTTCCTGATGTTTAATTTAGTTTAGTTTATTTAATGATTAGATCGTAAGTCTTCACATTTCTTGTCATTTGTGTAAATGGTAGCTCTTGCTCTCCACCTGGAGTCAGAAATAGATGCTGCAGCCTCCCATTCTAGACTACAGATGCATCAGTGAGTTGTTTATGCTTTTCAGACCCATCCTAACCTTCTTAACCTTATTCATGTCAGCAATTTTTTTTAAAAAGTAAATGGGATATTGAGCTGCATCGAAAGGAGTCTAATGTTCAGATCAAGGGAAGTCATGGTGCCCTCTTTTCTGTTTTGGTCAGACCTCCTCACCTGGAATAATAGCCCTGTGTCCCATTCTGGGCCCCAGAGTTTAAGAGGGATCTTGACTCTAAGCTGGAAGGGTCCAGAAACTGAGGGCCACTAAAAGGATCAAAGGTCTGGAGACCATGAATAATCTCTCTGCGGAGTGGCTTAGAGCTGGGTCTGTTTAGCCTCAGAAGAGAAGGTTGAAAGGAGACATGAGAGCCATGTTTAAATATTTGAAATGATGCCATAAGGACGATGTGCCCTGGAGACTAGGACTCAATGGAGCCATGAGTTCAAATGACTAGAAAGGCGATTCTATCTGAACTTTTGGAAGAACTTCTTGACCATAAGAGTTAAGAAGAGCTGTTCAACAGTGGAACTCTCTGCCTCGGAGTCTGGTGGAACCTCTTTTCTTAGAGGAATCCCACTGGAATTAATTAGTCCTCTGCTTACCCCTATAATTTCATCAGTGGCAAAGAGACTACTGGGAGGAAATTCCGATTGTATATTTGAATCCAGAAGATGGGGTAAGCTCCCATCTGTCAGCTCTAGCTTGCGGGGACATGAAAGAAGCCTCCCAGTGAACACATCTGGACGTCTACAGACGGCCAATTCTCTCACACAAGAAGTGACATGCGGTATGTTCTCAAGTCGCTTCTGACACAATAAAAAAACCACACATGTAAACATTCACTGTATTTTATTTTGATTCGTTGTTGCACATCAAATAACTGCTTAGCTCAATGCTATGGGATCCTGGGAATCATAGTTTGGTGAGGCATCACTCTTCTTTGGCAGGGGTGAAAGGCCTTGGAAAACTACAGCTCCCAGGATTCCATAGCATTGAGTCAGGGCAGTTAAGAGTGGTATCAAACTGCATTAAATCCCCAGTACAGATGGACTCTAGGTTAGGGCAGGCACATGTATGGAGAAAATCTGATCTTGGCCCCTTTCCCCCTAAATCAGGTATGGCCAGTGTGACAAGAGGGAAGGCAAGGGGAATGGGGTACATTTCACTGTTGAAATATCATTCAGAAATGCTACTTTAAAGGCATTGAAATGTCTATTTAAAATTGCTGAAAGTGAAACAGAAGAGTTTCCCTCCTTACTTTTCTTCTATTTCTAATACCATCCTCTGACCAGGAGAGTGCACTTTGAAGAAGCAAATGGGCCATAATATCATTTCTAACTATTTATTCACTTGAGCAAATGCATTATTCACAGACCACTACTACTCTGTAGACCGCTGCTCCTTAAAACTTCAGCAAGGAGGAGAGATAAATTGATATAGCTTAAAGACTATAAGGCCACTTCTACACATTTTCTGCTTTGAATTGGAATATATGGCAGTGTAGACTCAAATAACCCATTTCAAAGCAGATATTGTGGAATTTTCTGCCTTGATATTCTGGGTTATATGGCTGTGTGGAAGGGCCCTAAGATTTACAGTGCAGCCACCCCTACAATATCTGAAAAATTGATATATTGTAGTGCTGGTTAGAGAGGCTAGCGAAAAAGGGAACTAAATGGAACAATTTCCTTATGATTAAAGATCACACTTTTAAGAGCATTTCAGCTTACAAAACAGAGGCATAATTGGTACATAAAGTTATGAGGAAGGGTATGGAAAAAGATAATAGAAAGAAGCCCCACATTATTAAAGTCCAGTGCTATTAGATGAAGCTAAATGGTTTATGCTTTGGATTAGATAAAAGACCATATACTTCTTCACAGAGTACACACAGTTGATTGAAGGAATTCACATGAGTGGAAGGTGACATTTTGAAAGAAGTCAAACAAAACAATGAGTTTTCAATGGACTAACAATCACAATGACCATGCCTAAAACCAGTTGCTAGTCCCAAATAGAGTATAACATGGAATCAGTGGGATTTACAATGTATTCACTTACCATTCATCAGCTGATTCAATAGATAGCTCAAAAATCAGATGGGATATTACCTCCAATACAAGAGCAACATGCTGGCTGGAGCTTCTGGGAGACGAGGTCCAAAATGTATGGAGGAGCAAAGTTTGGAATTTTGGAAAATGGTATTGATTATAATTTGGAAAACACCTTTTGGAGATCGTAACTTTTAAAGAAAAGCATGATTTTTCATAGAAGAGCCAAAAGCCCTTTAGAGTAGAATCTTCTCTTGTGGTATGCAACCAAATGTAACTAGGTTAGGCAATGGATTCAGTTGTTAGGCTGAATAATCTGTTATCTCCGATCTGTTAGGAAAACACAGATTTGCCAGTGCATAAAAACAGCAGTGCTTCAGAAGTGTTTTTCAGTGCCCAAAATATATAAAACAACTTGTTTTATATCATGCACTCAAGAGACAAAAATGAAATAGACTTTGATAAAAATAAAATGTTTGGTTTACTCACGACCTTCATGTGTTCAGCATACACTGGTACAAAACTTATTAGTCCAGTTTCAGATATGTTGAGATAATTCTCTGTGCCATCCAGCCAGGACTTCTCTTACAGCAAAACTACAAGCAAGGGTGTGATCTGAGATCTGAATTAGTCTGTAGTCTGCTATAGTGATCATGTGGTCTGCAGCCCCTTTTATAACTTCTCAAGAACCATAGAGTAAAGGAAGCTGTACACCAGAACATATATGCGTATATAGGAAACAGTAAGCAATAGAATCATAGATAAACATTATTAGAGAAGGCTTGAACAAGGTTGTTATTTCCAACATGGAACCACAGAATCAGAAAAATTCAGAAGAGAAGACAGCCAGTTGCTACTTGTCATGATGTTTGCATACTATCTCCAGCAGGAGAGGCAGTGTTCCTCGGAATATACAGTGACTCACATATCTTCCTTATCTATGTGGATGTCATAGGAAACAAGATGCTGGACTAGATTGGCTCTTGATCTAGTCCAGCAGGGCTCCTTTTATGTTATTCCATTACTAAGTACTTTGTCCCACAGTAAGTGACTGGACAGAACAGGAAGTGGGGGGAAGCAGCTCCCATTGAACCCACAATGCAGGGCTGATTCTGGAAGCTGAAGTCCAAAAACATCTAGAGGATCAACAAACCCTTGTTCTAGAGCAAAATATTTTCCTAGGGTGTCAAAAATCCCAGTATGCCCACCTTAATATTGAAGACAGAGCTCTCAAGGGCTTATCATATTTGATAATATGAAAAAATTGTTTTCCCAGTGCAGTGACTGCAACTGACCCACACATCTAGATGGCCGGTGAATGATAATTAAGATATCTAAGTAAGAAGGGATGGTTATCTAGAAAACTATATCTAAGCAAATTGTAACTTTTTCTTAAAACTAAGCCCTAGCAGTCACAGATGTATACAATCTTCTGAATATTAAATATTTAGACTTGGTTGGTGTTGTGGAATTATTTTCTATTCATGTACAGAAGTTGGTAAGAGATTTTTGGTATGTTTGGAGATCCATAGATTACTACACACTTTACATGACTCTAAGATCTTGTGGACCGAAAGGTCACAGGTTCGAATTTGGAGAGCGGAGTGAGCATCCACTGTTAGCCCCAGATTCTGCCAACCTAGCAGTTCGAAAACATACAATTGTGAGTAGATCAATAGGTACCACTCCAGAGGGAAGGTAATGGCACTCCATGCAGTCATGCTGGCCACATGACCTAGGAGTTGTCTATGGACAACGCCCACTCTTCGGCTTAGAAATGGAGATGAGCACCAACCCCCAGAGTCGGACACGACTGGGTTTAATGTCAGGAGAAAACCTTTACCTTTACCTTACATGACTGAGATTGATTATTGTTGTTTTATACCTGTAGCTATTACTGTATTTTACTGATTTTAACCAGGGGTTTTTGTGAAGTGAGATATTTCTGTTGGCTGTTATTATTTTATGTTATTGTTTCTGTAACGTTTGTATTTTGTGTGTTTGCACCATTGAGTGCTTTGTAAGCTGCCTGAGTTCCTCTGGGAGATTTATTTATTTATTTACAACATTTATACCCCACCCTTCTCACCCGAGGGGACTCAGGGCAGCTTACAGAAATTGGCAAAATTTAATGCCCAAGAAACATAATCATAAAATCGAAACAATACATATAGATTCGTTAATAATATTATTAAATACATATGGTAGAGATAGTGGTGGAGTATAAATAAAGTTTTAGTATAATAATATTATTATTGTGCAAGAGGGATTAATATTACATTAATATTCCCTCATCATTAATGTTTTGGACAAGATTTTATTTCATATTTTAATCTCTCTTTGTGAATTGATTTTGGAATACTTGCATATACATATGCGTATATGGAGATGGGAATCAAGACTAAACAAAGAATAAATTAATTCATTTTGTTTCATATAAGCCTTATATACATAGCCTGAAGATAATTTAAACACAACTTTTAACAGAAAGCAAAAATGTCACTATCTAAACAACTCATGTAGAAAATGATAGATTTTGAAGTATTTTGGATTTCAGAAGTCAGGATAACGAGTATGCACTCTGTGCTGCCAGAATCCCACAGCTATCAGAAATGCAATGTGGTATCAGTGTTTTTAAAAATAAAAACGTTCATATTTGAAATGTCATGCTGTGACCAGCAGAGGGCACCCTTGCATTAGATTTGGAAACGTATGTCTAATAGGCTTGCTCAAATAATTCGTTTTCCCCGTTAACCGTTATTAATTCGTTATTTTCGTTTGTTTTGAAGCAATTTTGAAGCATTGGTTGTCACACGTCTGGATATCGCGGTTTCGAATAGCGAGAGGCCGTTTTTCGTTATGTCGTCGTTTTTTTCGTTAGGAAAAAAAAGCTTTTGCAAAGCACCCAAACTCCCACCATTCAGGCCCTTCCCTTTTGCCCCTCAGCAAAAGGGGCGTCACGGGCTCAGCCAATGGGAGGGGGCGAGGGGGAAGGAGGCCGAGGAGGAGGAGGAAGATGGAGGGGGGAAATGGCCGCCGCCGCCTCGCCTCAGCAGCTGATAATAATTTATTATTATTACCTCCCAAGGGTGATCTCCCAATAGCCTACCGAGGAAGGACTGGGCCAGGTTTCTGTCTTCGGGAGGGAGGCTCTCACGTGTCAGCGCCCAGGAAGGCGAGGCCCGCACGTCGGAAAGGAGGCGCGTCCACGTGTCTTTCCTTTCTTCTTCCAGGAGGGAAGGAGGGGGAGAGGGAGGTCCCCCCTTGGTTGCCCTCTTTCCCTCCCGAAGTGGCTCTTGAAAATGGGGCGCTTTTCCCCTTCCCCTCCCGCCCTTCCCGCGACCTTCCCCAAGGTCTCCCCCGAAGAGCCCACCGACCTTTCCTTTCCTTCGGGCGGCGTCCTCTCCTCCTCCTCCTCGGAAGCCTTGCGGGGAGGATGGGGCTGGGAGGGAGGGAGGGAGGGTCGCTTAGGAGGCGGAAGGCGAAGGCGGGCGAGGGGCGCGGGCGGCGCTGCTCATGCCTCCCTCACTGCCTGCCTCTGCTTCTCGCTCTGCCGCCCCCTCCTCCGCTTCCTCCGCCTCCTCCTCGCAAGGCGCATCCAGGCGGGCGGAGGCGGCGGATCGAGACCCCTTCCCCTCTGCTTCGTCCTCCTCCGGCGGCTGTCCTCCCTTCGCTCGCTCGCCCTTCCCTGCCTGCCAGGCCTGATACTCAGAGGTTTTGACGTCTGTGCGAAGCTAGGCAAGTGGGGTTTATATATCTGTGGAAGGTCCAGGGTGGGAGAAAGAACTCTTGTCTGTGGGAGGCAAGTGTGAATGTTGCAATTGGTCACCTTGATTAGCATTGAATAGCCTTGCAGCTTCAAAGCCTGGCTGCTTACTACCTGGGGGAATCCTTTGTTGGGAGGTATTAGCTGGCCCTGATTGTTTCCTGTCTGGAATTCCCATTTTCTGGGTGTTTCTGGGAAGGTAATGGCACTCCATGTAGTCATGCCGGCCACATGACCTTGGAGGTGTCAATGGACAACACTGGCTCTTGGGCTTAGAAATTGAGATGAGCACCAACCCCCAGAGTCAGACATGACTGAACTTAACGTCAAGGGATACCTTTACCTTTACCTATACACACACACACATTATGCAGGGACTATATATTATATATATACACAGACAGTATATATCACACACACACCAATTTAACAAAGTTTCAGCCACAAAAACAAAGTTTCTGAAGTAGAACAATGACTTTCACAGTAAAGACAACCCAATTTAACAGGAAATAAGACTTTCAAACCAGGAACAGATTTCTGCAATTATTAAAAAATGGTTTATTATAAAAGCTATGAAAATTCGCCAAAAATCAGAGGATAAGGGAAACGTTCCAAATTTTGGTGAGCTATCAGTTTTAAATGTGTTCTACCACTGTACCAAGTTGGAAGAAGATCACTCAAAAAATGAGGGTGGGAGAGTCCTGTAAAGTCCTCTCCCTCTGTGCTGTTTTTGGGAATTGCGCATGCGCGTCCGCCATTAACGAATTAATTTAGAAAATAACGAATTTTCGTTAATTTCGAAAATTTTTGGGGGCCAAATTCGTAAATAGCAACAAAAACGAAAAACTGCCCCCTCTAGTTTTGAAACGAGTTTAGAATCAAATTTTTCATGGATCGATCAAGCCTAATGTCTAATGCTAACAAAGTTGGAAGTGTGATCTCAACAGAAGTGAACTATTACTTCAATACTTCTAATGCATGCGATTTGTTCATTTGGGTGAAATTTGTCAAAACTTTGAGATGTGCTCAAATCCTTCTGATATCATTGGGCTGATAATATGTGCTGACCCATTAAAATACAAAAATATTCCAGTAATGAATTTTGCATAATAAATTATTCCTCTTAAAATAATATTTATTAAACTTTAAATATTTTAACACCAGAGGGAAAAGTGAATGCATACAAAAAAAGAGTAATAAAGTACATAAAAGTACTCTGTAGATCTTTAATATCATCAAGTACCCACAATCACACCTTAAAGCGGGGAGGGGGTGCGAAGCTTTGGAAAATCTGAACCATGGCTTTACCCAGATCTCCTGTGACTTCACTTTTGTTTTTATCTTCAGCTTGGAGACTAAAGATCAATTAAGATTGACAAAGTCTCCCAGAGTATTATTGGGGAGGCCCTTCAGATGCAGTTGGTTTCAAAATCTCATGGACCCCAGATGGTGAAGTCAATGAGAAGTGATGATGGCCATTGTTGTACAAAAACATCTTACAGCCACAAGTTCACTAAAGCTGCATTAATTATATTAATAATTAGCAATTAGTGGTTATTTCAGATTCATAGAATGTGTCACACCTGAGCAGGTGCCAAAACTGAGCCATATATTTTGACCAGAGAAAGAGGTGTCCGTTATTTCAGAAGCCAAATCATGGATATCAGCAGTCTTCTGGAATGCTGAGTTGAGACTGAGCCTGTTTTGGAGGAGGCCAAAACAAGTAACTATCTCTGCATCCATTGGTTGGAAGTGATAAGTAGAAAAAAATGGGCAAAGGCCGCCAGATTTGGCCCCAGATCTTGAGATTCTCAGTTGCAACATATGATTAGTAACACTACATCTGAACAGAGGGACAATCCAGATTTATGGTTTGTTCTTAGGGAGAAGGAGAGCCACTTTTCCAGAAGTTTAAACATGGCTATCATTGATTTTATGTTTGAAATTTATGTTTTGTAATTTATAATGTATTTTAATAGTTTTAACTGTTTTATGCACTGTTTTATATTGATTTGTATGGGCATCGAATTGCTGCCATTATAGTAAGCCACCCTGAGTCCCTTCGGGTGAGAAGGGCGGGATATAAATATGAGAAATAAATAAATAAATAATGTCTCCTCTCAGCCTTTTTTTCTTCAAGCTCAACATACCCAGACCACTAAGTCACTTCTCGTAGGGCTTGGTTTCCAAATCTTTGATCATTTTGGCTGCCCTTCTCTAACCATGTTCCAGTTTGTCAATATCCTTCTTGAATTGTGGTGCCCAGAACTGGACACAGTCCTCCAGGTGAGGTCTAACCAAAGCAGAATAGAGTGGGACTATATGACATCCCTCGATCTAGACATTATACTCATATTCATATAGCCTAGAATCGCATTGACCTTTCTAGCTGCCACATCACACTGTTGAACATGAGGCCATCCCATGAGTTATTTGTAATAATCTTATCTCAGCAATCAGGGTACAGGCTGAGTATGTCTTATCTGGAATTAGAAAACTTGAAATACTGATATGAGTGGTTGAGATAGTGAAATCTTTTGTTTTCTGATGGTTCAAATTACACAAACATAGTTTCATAAACAATATTGCACAAGGATAACAACAGAATGGCATCAGATTTATTTAAGTGATCCAATGCTATCTATGAAGGTGAAGCTAAACAAAAAGGTATAAAAGAATCCATATATATAAGCAGGTATATTGTTTGCCTCTGATTTCGGCTCCAGATGAAAAGTGTTAAAGCTGATTACAAAGATATAGATACTCTGTGTGGAATTCCATTCTGAATACCTATATGTCTGGTCTCTATCTAGTATAGTCAGCCCTCCATATCCGTGAATTTTACTTCCATGGATTCCAACATTCACTGACTCTATCATTCATGTTTTGAAAATATATTTTTAAAAACTCTCAAAAGTAAACATTAATGCTGTCCTTTTATATGAGTGACACAATTTTAGCACACCTTTATGTGTAATGAGATTGGATCATCTATTTATATTGTTATCTGCTGATGTTCTGGAAACAAACTCCATTAGATACTAAGGATATACCCAATGTCACACAGGCAAGCAACCAAAAAACATCAATCACCTTGCTGGTTGGTGGACTTTTTTGGAAATTAACTTTTTCAGGCCCTGAGTTGGTAATAAAGTCAGGAAGAGGTCTATACATATCAATTCCCTGCTAGTGGTTGCCAGAATAAGTATGGAATGAAGATCACCCTTGAGTTTTTTCTTGATAGGTTCCAGTGTATGCATTTCCCTGCAACTGAGAGCATAGACGAGATGCGGAAACCATGAGTCCCTACAATGTTATTGGATTGCTAGTCCTGTCATCCCTGGCCAGCAAGCAACAATTTTGCTAGATTTGGAGGTGGGTTACCTATAAGATTGCAACTGCATGCAGAACATTGCAAAATTCAGTAGATGGCACTCTATCCTTACTTAAGATGCCCTGGTAAAGTCAAGCAGCTTTCCTCTGGGTTGTCCTCTTGATAGCAAAGCCTGTTTCTCACAATGCGACTAAATTAAATCTTTCACCTATATAAAATGAGATGCATTTACAAGCTAAATGTTCTGTTTTGGGTACAGTTTCTGAGAGATGGAATACGATAAGGAGTTGGAGTTACATTTTCAAGCCTTTGAGTAATTGTATAATCTACAACTCTTCTACTGATTATAACTGCTACTGTGTCCGGTTGTGGTTATTTCATAGTGTAACAGGGACTGCAAAAATGGTTTGAAGTGATTGACAGCTATGTCAATATTTATCTTTATGTTGAGATATGAATGACAATTTGTGGACAAAGAGGTTAGACTGAGAGAAAAGTGAAATGAATTTTAAGCTACATTGTAAGATAAATGGCAGAAACATTATTTGATTCTGCTAGGGAATCAAATCAAGGCATGGCAAAGTCTAGGCTAAACAACCTTTGATTCTCCTCAACTTTGGGACTTCAACTCCTAGAGTTCCTGGACATTCGTCACATTAATTAGAACTTCTGGCAGATGAAGTCCAAAAGATCTGGAGGAGCTCTGGATCCCAAGACCTAAAGGGGGAGAACTAGAGTTCTGCCCTTCACCAAAAGGGTGCCAAGATGTGCATGAAATGCTTATTTTATCTTCCCCTACTACATGCCATGTGACAACCTATTTAACAAAAATAGCCCAAAGCCTGTTCTTAAAGTCTCAGATATAGTGTGAGATGCAGAGGAAAACATGGGGAAAGGGGAGAAAAATGCCCCCCTAGCCCCAGATGGCCAGCAAAGCTCACACTACATTGGAGGCGGGAGAGTGGGCCAAGATCACATACAGAAAATACTGTGAAAGGGATGTAAAGTCTTAAATTGCCTCTGACTCCATCGCCTAAACATTGTGTCTTGGCATCTTGTGTCAGACACCATTACCCCTGGCCTCTCTGCCACTGGAACTGTGCCCTCCTCTGCAGCGCTGTTCATAGTGCAGGTCCAAGATCATATCTCTTGGTCGTTTTGCCTGCCTTTTTTCTTTGGGTGTCTAAACTTTCTTTATAAGTAAGTGCTCAGCTGAAAGTTTAAGTGACTGCATTGCTAGACATATATGAACTGAAATAAAATGACATGGGGAATGCTTGTTGGGAAGGCAATTCCATTATTTTGCTCTCTTAGTATCCTCCCAGTACCCTGCCTCAATTTGAAATGTGATTTCAAAATATGGCATGGTGACTTCTGGGGCCCAGCCTCTTCCTGGGGTCCCTTCCATCCCTCATTCTACCAGTGGGGTGTCCAAGTACAGAATTGTCTTCACTAATATTAACTATACCATGCTTGATAGATGACATGCAATGGTATTTTGTATCTGACAGTTGGCAGCATTTGACATGTTTCACATGTGATGCCTGCCACCATCAGATCAGTCAAGATATCCCAACAAGTCATTTGAACACCGTGACTTCAGATCTGGGTTTAGGATTTAGGGATGGATATATTGGTTGCAAAACATAATGAGAAACATTCAGATTTGAATGTCAGTGCTGAAATATCAGACCTGCAATTAGAATATGAACTTTTAAAAATAACTATTGGACATTTGTGAATACTCATTTCAGCTCAAGTATGTGAAAGACTGCAGGGTTATAATGGCTGTAATTTGGGGAAGTTTGTGTGCCTTTATTTCTATCTATAAAACATTGGACTAGCCTTCCACAGAAAGATCCTGAGAAATATATCGTCTTATAGAGCTAAATAATTAAAATTATGCATAATTTTCTCCAACCAAAACATGTTGGATTACACCTCCCATCACCTTCAGCATGCATGGCCATTGGGTATGCTGGATGGTGTGACTGGAATTGTAGTCAAAAACACATAGCCTGTCATTCCTGATAGGGGCCAATTACCTGATACATTTGAAATATGGCTTTTCTGGCATTTAGTAAAGCAATACTTGTGTTTGAGTTGGGGAGCAACTGCGAAAGATGCCATCTCATAGAATCATAGAACCAAAAGGCAAAGAACTAAAGATGAGGGATCCATGCGCACTACAGAATTGTAGCATTATTGAACTACTTTAAATGCCATGGTTTCATCTTATGAAATCTTGGGTTCTGTAGTTTCATGAGGTGCTGGGGTGTTTAGGCTGAAAATTCAAAACATCGCTCCCTCACCTGCCAATTCCTGGGATAGAACTATGACAATTAAAATCAAATAATAGTGCAATAATTCTGTAGTGTAAACAGGCTCCTGATTGTTAGTTGTTTCCCTTTTGACTTTAGGATTCTTTGATTCTGGTCAGACCACACCTGGAATACTGTGTCCAATTTTGGGCACCGCAGTTGAAGAGAGATGTTGACAAGCTGGAAAGCATCCAGAGGAGGGCAACTAAAATGATTAAGGGTCTGGAGAACAAGCCCTATGAGGAGCGGCTTAAAGAGCTGGGCATGTTTAGCCTGCAGAAGAGAAGGCTGAGAGGAGACATGATAGCCATGTACAAACAGAGGCGGTCCAACCATAAGGCAAACTAGGCATTTGCCTGTGGCGCCATTGTCCTGGGGGCGCCATCGTCCTGGGAGGAGGGCGCCAATCTCTGCCTCCTTCTCCTTCGGGCCTCCCAGTGCCCGCGCTGGGCCTTCCAGCCGGCGCAGGCCCGCCTTCGCACCATGCGAGCCCACCTTTGGGGCCTTCAGAGATTGTGAGGTTTGTGGGAACTTGGAAGCTAGGTATGTGGGGTTTATATATCTGTAGAAGATAAGAGAAAGAACTCTTCTTTGAAGCAGGTGTGAATGTTGTAATTAATCACCTTGATTAGCATTTAATGGCCCTGTGGCTTCAAGGCCTGGCTTCTTCTTGCCTGGAAGAATCTTTTTTTGGGAGGTGTTAGCTGTCCCTGATTGTTTACTGTCTGGATTTCTTCTGTTTTCAGAGTGTTGTTCTTTATTTATTGTCCTGATTTTAGAGGGTTTTTTTTTTAATACTGAGTGTTATCTGGGTTATCTAAGTCCACACTGCCCTATATCCCTGTTCAATGTTTAGTGCTAAATTCGCAAATATAGTAATTCCTACATAACATTACCATGTATTGAACTGCTTTTTCTATTGATTTGTTGTAAAACATGATGTTTTGGTGCTTAATTTGTAAAATCATAATGTAATTTGATGTTTAATAGGCTTTTCCTTAATCCTTCCTTATTATCCAACATTTTCACTTATCCAACGCTTTTATTTTTCAGTGATTGGTTTGGGGGGGGGGGGTGCCAAAATTCTGTTCGCCTACACTTGAAAAATACCTGGGGCCGGCTCTGTGTACAAATATGTGAGGGGAAGTCATAGGGAGGAGGGAGCAAGCTTGTTTTCTGCTGCCCTGCAGACTAGGACACGGAACAATGGCTTCAAACTACAGGAAAGGAGATTCCACCTGAACATCAGGAAGAACTTCCTCACTGTGAGAGCTGTTCGACAGTGGAACTCTCTCCCCCGGGCTGTGGTAGAGGCTCCTTCTTTGGAGGCTTTTAAACAGAGGCTGGATGGCCACCTGTCGGGGGTGCTTTGAATGCGATTTCCTGCTTCTTAGCAGGGGGTTGGACTGGATGGCCCATGAGGTCTCTTCCAACTCTACTATTCTATGATTCTATGATTCTATGATTCTATATTGTAACCTTTACGCTGGCCCTTCTTCCAAAACACAGATATTGCCTTACTACTGTATATGCCAGAGAAGTTGAATTTTAAACTTAGTTTCTTGACATCCCATTATTACAAAGGCGCCTGCTCCCCCAGACTGAGAGGAGAGGGTGAGGGAAAAAAAAAAACCCTTACCCATCAGCAATAACTAAGAAATGTGGTATCTTGTTTCTAAATTGCTATTTGGATGCAGAGCAGGCTGGGAGAACAGTTGTTTCTGAATTTTCATTGCTACTTGATGGCTTTTTAATCTGGTAGCTCAGCTAGCAGGGTGGCTTGCAATCCTTCCCAGCCTCTCTTCAGAAGGCGTCTGCTCAAATCCAGGCAAAAGCACAAAGCCAAAGCCCTTTGCTCACATTTGGCTGTAAATCAGACCTCGATGGGCCTGCAGTATGTGTACCTGGTAAATTGTGGAGAGATGCTGTCACTCACAAATCCATCCTCACGGACACAGCGCCCCATGAATCACAGCGGCCATAAGAAGGAAGTTATTTGTGAGTTATAAATTAGATTTTGTGCAAGCTGGAGACAGCTGATGCTGTACAACTAGGTCCAGCAGAAGGAGTTGTTTTTACGGCCCCTTCCCTGTTACTCAGCCAAATCCACCTCCTCCTCCAGATCCTGTCAGTTTTTAATTCTTTTTATCCTTTTTCCCTTTAGGATAACATTCATTCTTCCATTAAAAGTACACTATATTATTATTTTTTAGAAATATGATTCATAGTTGAATATCCTGAGCTGGTTTTATGTCATTTCATTTTTAAAAAGCAAAAATAAAAGTAGCTTTCTTTAGCTTAACAAATCCATGGCCATTCAAATATCCTTCTGACCCATGTTTATTAATCCTAAATGTAGGTAGGTAGGTTTTGGTCATAAAATTGTTAGAGAAATACACTCAGCAATTGCTTGGGGGGTATTTTCTTTGTTGTGTTTTCATCTGTTTCAGAGAGGGAAACTATGTCAGGAATTTGGCGATGGTTTTCTGTCTTGAGATTTTTTTTTATCATGTCAGAAGCAACTTGAGAACATGCTGCAAGTGGCTTCTGGTGTGAGATAATTGGCCGTCTACAGAGATGTTGCCCAGGGCATGTCTGGATGTGTTACTGGGAAGCTTCTCTCATATCCTCGCAAGCTAGAGCTGACAGACAGAAGCTCAACCCGTCTCACGGATTCAAACCGGCAACCTTCAGGTCAGCAACCCAATCTTCAGGTCAGCAGTTCACAAGGGTTTAACCCATTGTGCCACCGCAGTTCTTTTTAAGTTGTGCTTGAAGGGTGTTTTTGAGGTCTATGGAGATGAACAGACCTCAAAAACATCCTTCAAGCACAACTTAAATGTAGTACTGAAAAACAAGATTTTCTTATGTTAAATTATGTGGATGCTCTCCAACTTATTAAAAAGGCAAATTTCTGCTCCTGAAGTCCAGAAAAAGGGTGTTCTTAGGTATTTGAGGTGTTGAGGTTCATAAAAATAGCTTTAGGGGCCACAAACATCCCCAGAGCCAACTTTCATCTTTCCAGGATTTATTCTATGCCCATTAAAAATAACAAATCAGATTTTGTGTGGAAACAAGTTGGACAACAGAAATAATTACTAGTGCAGTGATGGCCTTCCTTTTGCTAGTTAAATAAATAAATATTGCTGTTCAGCTGCCTGCTGATAATGGAAGAAGGAAATGAAAGACACAATCTCATAAATACTTCACTGGGAATAAATTGCACTGAATTCACTGGAGATGACTTCTGAGTAGACATGCTCAGTATCGCCCTGTAAAAGTCGCAACGCTGATGCAGACATTCCTGAGAAGGCACCCCGAGACATATAAAACAATAATAATAATAAAGTCACCACAAGAGCACACATTTCCCCTTATTTACTAAGCCATTCCTTGCATTTGGCAGGCATCTCTGGCATGGAGCTTCTTGTTTGTGCCCACTCTCTGCTTGTGGTACAGTTTAAGCTGGAAGAATGTTAATGCATATTGAATCCTGGCTCAGGGCAGAAGATCACAGGAACAGATATTTGGGTCCTTTCCAAGCCTAGGATTATAGAACCAGGAATAATATGGAAGACAAATCCATCTATGACTGTGGAGTTTGCACCATCAGATATTGAACTGTTCAATATCTGAATGTTACTCGGACCTAACTAGTCTATCTTTCTGTCCTCCCTCTTTGTAGGAATATTGAAGTATTAACCTCCTTTAACACAGCCTGGTGTACAGTAGAACCAAATACTGGTTTTAAACCAGTCTTTTCCAAATGGATGCCCTCTTAATCTGTTAAACCTGGAATTGAGATATGGAAACAATTCTCCAATACATTAGGAGGATGTTAGCAAAAATGACTTGCAGATAGTCATTCAAGGCTTCCAGTTAAAGCTTTTCAGAGAAGTCTGTCCTTGACAGTTGGCCAAGAGTCAAGCATTATGATGTGTTTACATGAACTATAGTTGAAAATCATCACTATTTAAATTTATTAACATTTTCTCATGGCCATTCAAATGCATCCCAAGCTACACCACTCACCTACAACAGAAAGTTACCTAGCGATTTCAGGACAATGTTAACTGGTAGATATTTCACTAATGTTAACTGGTGTGCAAAAATAATAAGAAATAACCAATAATAATTTAATAGCAAATGGAGAGTGGAATCAACAGAAAATTATAGGGAAAGGAATAATAGCACTGAATGCAGGTGAAAAATACAAATGATGTGAGAAGATGGTGAAAATGAGAACAGAGTGGGTCTCTAGACAGGGTAGATGGTGTAGTAGCATGGGTTTTGGACTAGAAGACTGAGAGACCAGCATGTCAGGCTTTTTATTCCTGCTCAGCCATGGAAACCTGGCTGATAGCTGAATAAAACTCCACATTTTCTGCTTTAAACTTGAATATATGGCAGTGTGGACTCAGGGCCCTTCCAGACAGACCCTATATCCCAGGATCTGGTTCCAGATCTTCTGTTTATCACAGATGATCTGGCAGTGTGGGTTCATATAATCCACTTTAAAGCAGAAAACCTGGGATCATATACTGAGATATAGGGCAGTCTGGAAGGGTCCTCAAATAACCCAGTTCAAAGCAGATATTGTGGGATTTTCTGCCATGATATTCTGGGTTATATGGCTATGTAGAAGGGCCCTCAGAGTAAGGCCAAACCACCCTCTCCCCAGAAAAAAGATCTTGCTAAGAAAACCCTGTGATACCTTTGTGTCTCAATAAGCCAGAAATGACTTGAAGGCACATGACAATAAGACTGAGCTACTTTACTGTCTGAATAAATTCCTTCTTGTTTTAAAATATTCCCAGGGACAAAGGTGACCTCCCTTTGTAAACATTAATGGCAAAAAAATCAAAGATATACCTGGGACTGGGCAGAATTTTGTCAATTTCCCAAAACCAAATATATTATCAAAATGAAAATTAAAGTTTGGAGTAGCTGGAACCCTGGAAAGACGTTCTCACCATATTTTGTGGCACCTCTGCTCTGACGGGTTCTGATTTGCAAGTGAGTAGTTGTAATATGTCATGATAGATAAACTTTTCTCCCTGCCCCATCTCCCCCTAACATTGAATGGGTTTTGAGAGCAAAAAACAATTTCCTAATACTGACTGGGATACGTAGAAATGAATTGGGGAGACTTATGTGGATGTTGGTGCTGAAGAAACAGGAGGCAATCCTACGAGTATCTGGACACCCCACTCACCCAGTGCTTCCAGAATGGTTTGTCCAAATCACTCACGTTAACATTTCTTCCTAAGAGAGCCACATAAATTACCGTATATATTCGAGTATAAGCTGACCCAAGTATAAGCCAAGCCATCTAATTTTACCACAAAAAAACTGGGAAAACTTATTGACTCAAGTATAAAATGAGGGTGGGAAATGCAGCAGTTACTGGTACATTTCAAAAATAAAAATAAAAATAGATACCAAAAATTACATTAATTGAGGCATCAGTAGGTTAAATGTTTTTGAACATTTACATAAAACTGTAATTTAAGATAATAATAAGACTTTAATAAGATAAGACTGTCCAACTCTAATTACCTATATACTCGAGTATAAGCCGACCTGAATATAAGCCGGACAGGGCCATCACTCAAGTATAAGCTGAAAGGGCTGAAAAACTTGGCTTATACTCAAGTATTTATGGTAAATCAAAAGGTGGGTTCCCATTCTATCTTGGATTTTTCACTTTCCTCCATTGCTGGACAGTCATATCTTTTAATATTTTTTTCATAAACATGTAAAAGAGGAGACGGATCAAAATAAACTGCACAATAGCTTCTGCCTTCCATCCAGCTTGTTGATGTGATCCTCGCACTGTGAAATGACTGTTTGTGTCTCTGTCAGACCAATCTACCACTTCATTCATCACTTCTGAGCATTTCATGTTCAGAGTCAAGGCAAAGTGACTGCTTGAAAAAGTTTATCCTTAGAGATAAAATTTCTTCTGTTGAGAGCATATTTGATATATGTTTGATTTAGATACAGAATATATGATTTTACACACATCAGTGATTCATAAAATGATTTGTGATTAATGAATTACAAGGGTAGGTTTTATGTCACTAATGAACTAGATTGATAGATGGATGGGAAGGGTTCCTTTTTAATTTAATGTTTTAAAAATCTTTCCAGGGTTAGCTCAAGGGACAGATTGGGCCATGGCTTTTAACAATAGCTGCTGTTTTGAGCCATACAGCACCAGAGATCAAAAGTAGATTTGCCAAGAGTCCATGAATAACTGTCAGTTTCTGGGAGCGAAATGTTTTGGCATCATCTGCCAGAAATATGGATGGCCTAATTTTGATTAATAATACATGGAATAATCAATAGTGAATAAGTCTTACATTTACAATGTTTACATTAGATGTAATTTCACAATATTTCATTCAGAATAAAAGGTAAAGGTTTTCTCCTGACATTAAGTCTAGTCGTGTCCAACTCTGGGGGTTGGTGCTCATCTCCATTTTTAAGTTGAAGAGCCGGCGTTGTCCGTAGACACCTCCAAGGTCATGTGGCCGGCATGAGTGCATGGAGCACTGCTACCTTCCCTCCAAAGCGGTACTTATTGATCTACTCACATTTGCATGTTTTTGAACTGCTAGGTTAGCAGAAGTTGGGCCTACAGCGGGAGCTCACCCCGCTCCCCAGATATGAGTCACCAAGCTTTCGGTCAGCAAGTTCAGCACCTCATCAATTTAACCCACTGTGCCACCGAGGGCTCCGTTCATTCAGAATGCTACCAGTAAAATCGTCATGGCCTTTAGGTTCAACCATAGGTCATTTTCTACTCAGAAGTTCTATTTATTCTAATGAAAATTATTGAATACAAATTGTTTCACCTCTAGCAATAGACCAAAATCATAAATTCCCTTTTGTTCTTCTAGTAATATTGTCCGTGAATTTGCCATTACTTTTACTCTAAAATATCTGTGGCACATACAACTTTCTTTTAAGAGCATTTATGGCACTTGTGTTTTTATCTGTTACATCCCTCTGATTATCTTTCTTGCCATTGACTGCAATAGAACTTACTTCTGAGTAGACAGTACAGTGATCAACAAAAATGCATGTACAGAATGGACAAAAGGAGGAAGTCACTGATGTCTGATTGAATGAATTCCATCCATCTAAAGATGAACTGGATAAGTTCTGTGATCTTTCCAAACAACATCTGCTGGACTGGTGATTGGATCATGAGTTTGTTTACATGAGAGACAGAGAGAGATAGAAACGACATGCACTAAAAGGAGCCTAGTGAAACCAAACTCTTTTGCAGCCTAGATTGATATGTAATGGATGAGTTTTCCATCAGTGCTCTTTTCCACACTGTTTGGTGCCAACAATCAAAAAGACTTTATGCAGTAGATCACAGGGTTGACCTTCAAGAATATTTGTAAGGAGCCAGCCATGTGGCTGGTGCTGTGTACACTAATAGTAATTTTAAAAAATAATAATTGATAGTCAGATAGCTTTTGAAATTCTGGAATTATTTAAGAGGCATTTTGGATTATGTATCAGAAAGCAAAGGTGTCACTGTCTCAGCCACCTATGTGGGGAGTTTTGGATTTTGGATATTTTAGATTTCAGAATTCCAAATAAAGTATACTTAATCTGAATTTATATTCTTCTATGAGAACTGCTGGGTTCTCAGAACAATTAAAAAAAGTATTTACGAATACATTGAAAGTCAGCACTATATGTAACCTTCTCAATGGAGCTGAACTGTCAATCGTATTATCCTTCACCTTTGGTTAGGGCTCAGCTGTGTCCTAACAACTTCTGGAGGTCCCAGGATCCTGTAACCCTTTCCCCACCTTTCTGTTTCCATTTTCTTCCTGATATTCTTAGAGAAGGAAACTCAAAGTAGGGTAGCATGGCTAAAATCTAAGATGTTGTTTTAGGACATGGACACTGAGAAGTAAGGTCACCTGGAACTGTAGTCAGAAGAAAATGTCAATCAAAAACCTCTCATATTGAGTTATATATGTGAAAGGATGTACTGGGACTAATATTTTATCCCAGCCATGGAGCCACCTTGGCTGCCTTCCCCAACCTTGGGTCCTCAAATACTGCAAGATTGCAATGCCCATCATTCTCAGGGAGCATGAAAATAATCAGGAATTATTGGTGATTGAGTACAATGGCATTTAGGGAACAAGGGTTGGGAAATACTACCATAGGGAATGAAGGGAGACCAGAAGAAGACCTAGCTTTCATTCCAGTTCTGACATCTGTCCACACTTTCTTATCCAAGCATTTAACTTTGTACTTAGAGAACCATTGCTTTAAACGAATTAATTAATTGAGAGTTTAAATGCTAAGGCATGTTATAACAGGTTATAATTAGAAACAATTTAGCATAGCTATTTATCTTGATCAAGTAATATGGGGGGAAGACATTTGTCATCTGGAGCAGCATGCAAAGTGTTTTCTGAACACAGAAATGCACAGATTGTTTGCAACAATGGTGTAAATGCTAAAGCCCTTTCATCGGAAGCCTCAGCCACTTCTATTACCATCATGAAAATCAAATTTTAAAATTCAATGCTCTGCCATTTGATTAATAAGCTATTGTGCAATCCATATCATGCTGAAATAAATACTTAAACTCCCATTGATTTCAGTGGTTGCAGATAACAATCATTTGATTATTGCTTTGAGATATAGAGTACATGGTTGGCTCCCTCAACTGATACACCCATACAGCTAATCTTGTTGCTTTTTTCTCTATGTTTCTAAATTTGTTTCTCATTTTCACTTCTAAGGACATATTTTCAATAGTTCTACCCATACCTAGTTTTGATTTTGTTACTAAATAATTCATCCTTCTAGTTGGTTTTTGCGGGACAGTTGTTTGTTTTTAATCATTCCACAGAAACAGTTGGAGTTTTTTTCATTTTAAGGTATCCCTTTGAGTTCTACATGGCATTGCTCTATTTTTAAAAAAAATCTTATTAAATCTGCTCTGTGTGTGTGCATTCCTTCATCCAGTCACATTCACATACACATATACCCTGCCAGTAGGAATCAATACCATGTGAAAAGTAATTATTGAGGCATAAATTTATCATAACGGTGATCACCAATAAAACATTCTTTTGGCGACATTTTAATTTAAAATCAAATTCAAAAGTGGGAAAAGGAGGAAAAAAATCCTTAACAAGCAGAAAAATAACTGCAGCCTCTGGAACACTTCATTACACGTTCAAAGAGAGTTCCATCATCTTCCTAAGGCCCTTCTCTCTGCTGGACCCAGTGCCCCTGATTTATGGAAATGACTTGCAGATCCATAGATGTGCTTGGCAATGACAGCCTTGCATAACACAGGTAATTCCTTTAAAGTATGCAAAGAAAAATGATTCATGTCTGGCTGGAGCTGGAGGACCCTGCCTTTTTCCAAGGGTCGCTACTCTGAGACTGTTGGGGTGTACTAGTTTCCATAGTGATGTTTTTATTAGTATTAATGATGGCTTGGGCTGAGATGAATGTAGGGGCGGGAGCTACAGCCTGCTGCACCTGTCACTGGGATCTATTTTATATACAGTAAAACGGGAGTTAAAACCCCAAAGGAACATCACCTTGGTTCAGTTAGTCTTTTCCTTTGGATGGTGAGGATGAAGTACTGTATGACCCTGGTATCGGCAGAACAGACATACAGTTCACTTATACAGTTACATTTATTTACTTAGGGAGTCCTGTATAAGCTACTCCTTCTTGGTACAAACATCATTTGTCCCATTTGATTCTTATTGGGGTTTCTGGTATCCACACAAAGACCTGGAAATATATCCCTATGGATTTGGGGGACATCCTGTACATTGACACTGAAATACAACATCGTCTGAGCTCTGCAAGTGCAGCATTCTTCTGAATGAAGCAGAGAGTGTTTGAGAATCAGGACATACATAGGGATATCAAGGAGCTTGTTTATAAAGCTAATGTCCTCCAAATCCTGTTGTATGCATGCGAAATGTGGACTGTCTACAGACATCACACTCAACTCCTGGAATGATTCCACCAGCGTTGCCTCCAAAAAATCCCGCAAATCTCTTGGAAAGACAGGTGGACAAGTGTCAGTGTGCTGGAAAAAGCAAAGACCACTAGCATTGAAGAGATGCTCCTACACTATCAACTCCAATGAACTGGCCACATTGTCCGAATGCCCAATCACTGTCACCCAAAGCAGTTACTATACTCCCAACTCAAGAATGGAAAACAGAATGTTGGTGGACAGGAAAAGAGATTTTAAGATTGGCTTAAAGCTAACCTCAAAACTGTGGTATAGACACTGAGAACTGAGAAGCCCTGGCCCTTGAGCGCTCTAACTGGAGGTCAGCTGTGACCAGCAGTGCTGCAGTATTGGCATGAATTGAAGGTTTAAGGAAGTAAGGTGCCAAGAGGAAGGCATGTCAAGCCAACTCTGACCAGGACTGCCTTCCACCTGGAAACCGATGCCCTCACTGTAGAAGAACATGTGGGTCAAGAATAGGACTCCACAGTCACCTACGTACCCACCGCCAAGATACTACACTTGGAGGGCCATCATACTTGGACAACAAGAGATCACCTAAGTAAGTAAACGTATATTGTCCCCCTCAATGCTGTTGCATTAAGCTGTGCGAGATGGCAGCAGTTATTAAGAATAGAGAATTATAGATATTTATGCATACATAGAGCTCATACAAAGCTTAACAATTCTATCAAAGGCAAAGAAACCTCAAAATTCACCTGAGGAAGGATACAAAGACTGTGCTAAATGTAAAGATTTCTGCACCTTACTGTGGAAGCGAAGGCATGACTACCTTCTATATGTGCTAAATTACACCTCCCTTCATCTCCAGATAGCATTACCACTACCAATAAAATGGATATGTTGGGCATACGACCCAACACATCTGATGACATCCCTGTTATGATACAGTATTTCCATAAAATGGTGGAGAAAGAACACCGTGAGAGGCCATGAAAATTAGTTTCATTGTGGTTACTTATTATAGCCCAGTAGGTTCTCAACCTGTGGGTCCCCAGGTGTTTCAGCCTACAACTCCAGAAATCCCAGCCGGTTTACCAGCTGTTAGGTTTTCTGGGAGCTGAGGGCCAAAACATCTATTAGGAATATATTCATAACCTGTTAGGATTATGATACCAATATGGTTAGATATTGGTGCAGAGTAGCAAAAACACAGAAGACTAGGGGTTTATGTGAGCAGAGGTGAGAAAAAGAAAAAATAGCCAACCTCCCTTTCCTTTTAAAGTGTCATGCGCATAAAATAAGCATCAGAGACATCAAAAGTAAAATAGTAAAAATATGTTTACTCACAATCTTGTATCATGATGGTCATACAGGTAAAAACATCTTAATTCCAAAAGAATACAGTTCAGGATACTACATATCTCTTAACAAAGAAGTAACATCAGCATGGCATGGCAGGATCAAGTAGCATGAAGAGCCAAAGAGAGAGAAGAGAGAACAAAAGAAAGTCTCTCCTTTTATGCCCCAAATTCAAAAGACATATGTCACTTCCTGTATGTCTCCATTTCCCACATTTCACCATTTCCCTAAAATGGTGCCATCAACTCTGGAATGCAGCTTTGGCTTCAGGTTACTAAGCAACAAACAAAACTAACTTATAAACTATCCCACATTGAAAATGCATGCATGATTGCTTAGATAACCCAACAACATCTGGGGACCCACAGGTTGAGAACTATATGGCCGATAAGACACAGAGGATTAGGCCAGACTGTATGACACATAGCTCTCTTCTCTAGCATTTTGTTATATGCTTCCAGCATCGGCTACCTTCCATACTATTTTGCCTAGTGGCTCTTCTTCCAAGTAATGACATACTTCAAGATATTATTGTGTATCCACAAAATAATGGGCATTTGGCTTTAGATCACCCTGGAATGACAGCAATTTTGGATTGAGACTTGTAGTATCATCTTGTCCTTGCATATTCTGCAGAAATACCCTTTTAATTTACAAGAGACATGTACATAGGATTATATCATGAAATTGCAACACATTGTTATTGAGTAGCCCTCCAAGTGTTGTTGAATTTATGGTCTCATTACTCATGAACATTATCTGTGCTGTCTGAGGCTGACAATTTGGAGTTTAGCAACATCTGCCAGCCACAGATTTTCCATCTCTGCTTTAGAGAGGGAAGATAGGGACTTTTTCAGTCTCTTTGTCATCTAAGAATATTGGGAGAGAGTAATTTCAAACTGCCTTGATGTTTGTGAACATGATTTGGAATTCAGAGTCAATGCTCTTACACCTCTGGATTAGTAAATAAATCCATCCTTCCTCCAAGGAATTCAGTATTATCCCAGTCTTGCTCTTCCTAAATGGCTCAGGTTCTGCCTATCTTTGTGATCGCATCTCCTATGACAAACCTGCATGAACTCTACGATCATCACAAACCCGGTTGGTGGGGATGAGAGAGACAGCCTTTTCGGTAGTGGCCACCCACCTCTGGAACTCTCTCCTGAGAGAAATCAGATTAGCCCCCCACACTGATGTCATTCAGAAAAGAATTGAAAACCTGGTTCTTTCAAGCTACCTTCGATTGAGATGAACAGTTGATTGAGTCCTGACCTCTCCCTACATCCTAGTCTTCTGCACTTCATCACTGGCTCTTGCAATTAGTACTCCTAATACATTGCACAACTACAATTTTATTCCTCTCCTCCAAGACTGAACATTGAAGTGCCATTATATCACCTTGTCTACTGGCTACACTTTTATTTTGTGATGTTGTGTTTTACAGTTTTGATACATTAATTTGTTGTGATTGGTATGTATTTTATGTTGTTGTATTTTATATTGTTGTATTTTATTGTATATTGTTGGGCCTGGTCCCCATGTGAGCTGCCCCAAGGGAGAGATGGGGCTGGATACAAGAATAAAATTATATTATTATTATTATTATTATTATTATTATTATTATTATTATTATTATTATTATTATTATTTTATTATGACACAGCAAACAAGATAGATATGCTGGATTTCATATCACAAAATCACAAGTCGAACACTTCCCAAGTGTCTAGGGCTGTGTGATGTATTTTCGGATGATGCGCGCAGATCCCAGCAGGGTGGCCTTTTGCAGTTGGCAGATCGTAATTTTGTCAATGTCTATTGTTTCCAAATGCCGGCTAAGATTTTTTGGCACGGCAGCCAGTGTGCCGATCACCACCAGGACCACCTGCACTGGTTTCTGCCAGAGTCTTTGAAGTTCAATCTTGAGGTCCTGATAGCGGCTGAGTTTTTCCTGTTGTTTTTCGTCAATGCGACTGCCACCTGGGATGGCAACATCAATGATCCAAACCTTTTTCTTTTCCACAACTGTGATGTCTGGTGTGTTGTGTTCCAGAACTTTGTCAGTTTGGATTCGGAAGTCCCACAGTATCTTTGCATGTTCATTTTCCAATACTTTTGCAGGTTTGTGATCCCAAATCTGCTGCTGGAAGGTGGTACTTGAGGCATTATTATTATTTTGAGCTACAGGTTGGGCTGAGACCTGACATAGGACTTTGCAGTCCACACTCTGTTCAGTAACTCAGAATATTCCTTGGTTGTTTCAAGGGGTGGGGTATCATTGCTGGTTTCCCTCTTCATTTTTCAAGCCTGCCTGATAAAAAAGAGGATGGAAGGGCATATAATATAACACTCAGGAAGCACTATTGGCAAAAATTCTTCAGGCTTTTTATCAGCACATTTTTTTGTTATCCACATATCCAACCACTCTCCCTTTCTGCAAATTTGTAAAATATCAATTTTCCCAAACTTCATGCTTCCCTAGTATTTTGGATTAGTTTCCATCATCCACCCCATCTGGAGGAGGGCAGTGAGAGTTGCAATCTGACATATCTGGAGATCAGCTTATTGGAGATGTTGGTCTTTATATCATGTACTTCAAAGCCAGTACTGAAATCTGTCTTCGAATATAACCTTTATTATTTTAAATTAATGGATGTTGAAAGTTTGAGTTGAGAGAAAGATAGAAAGGTATAGAGATCTTTGTGCAATAAACACTACGCCTAGAAGGGTTGGCTGCCTTACTGGTGCATGACCAAACTTCATTTCCAGCTCCAAGGAAAAGAGAAGACCTCTCGAACAAGACAATGATATTGCCTCCTAATCCTGTTTAATTAGACTTTTACTTGGTGGCACCTGGTTACAGAAGAGACATCGACACATCAGGATACACCAACTAAAGTTTTGTTGCTGTTGTTTATCAGCAGTCCTGCCTTTCATTAGCATTTTATTGCTCACTAATGCTGAATAGCTGTTAGAAGTTTGTTTATTCCTGCTGAAATGGAGGCAGTTAAAAATCCAGGTATTTCTTTGGAAAGAGACGGTGTAATGAATGGAACATTGGGCTACAGCTCTGCAGACCTGGGTTCGAATCCCTGATCAGCCATGGGAACCTATTGGGTGGCCTTGGGCAAGTCACACTCTCTCGGCCTCAAAGAGAGTGGCAAAGGAAACTTCCTTCTGCAAAAATCTTGCCAAGAAAACCTGTGAAAGGATACCTTAGGATCATCACAATGACTTGAAGACATACAACAACAAACTTGGATTGAACTGGAATGTGGATTGCTCTGGAATAAGAAGGTACCTTGGCATGTGTGCATGGTTATTTAAAATAATAATAATAATAATAATAATAATAATAATAATAATAATAATATACTTTATATTTCACTCTATCTCCCTGATGGGGCTCAGAGCATATTACAGGTGCATATATGGTAAACATTCAATGTTGTTATACAATTGACAGAGACAGACAGTACATAAACAGAGGCAAGGCTTCCCTCTTTCATTTCCAGCATCCGGCTGTGCTGGACTTGGCCATGAGGAGGTGCTTTTGTTTCATTTTCCACACCAAGGAACCCGTCGTCCATGAACACCTTTCCTGGTTGGATTTTTGCAGGCATGTTTTTAGGGGAACCTTTTACAGCGGTACCTATTTATCTACTTAAATTGTTGTTTTTGAACTGCTAGGTGAGCAGAAGCTGGGCTGATAGTGGGAACCTGGCTTCAAGACCTGGCTGATTCCTGCCTGGGGGGGATCCTTTGTTGGGAGGTGTTAGCTGGCTCTGATTGATTCATGCCTGGAATTCCTCTGTTTTCTGCGTGTTGTTCTTTAGAGTTTTTAAATACTCTAACAACTACAATGTCAGACTACACAGAGAAGCCATTGAAATCCACAAGCATGTGGACAATTTCAACAGAAAGGAGGAAACCATGAAAATGAACAAAATCTGGCTAGCAGTATTTTTTTTAAAAAAACTCTAACATCAGAACACCTCTCAACAAAAGATTCCCCCAGGCAGTAAGCAACCAGACCTTGCAGCTGAAAGGCTATTCAATGCTAATCAAGGTAGCCAATTGAAACATCACACCTGCCTCGAACAGACAAGTGTTCTTTCTCCCACCCTGAACATCCCACAGATATATAAACCCCAGTTGCCTAGTTTCCAGCATACCTCATTACCTCTGAGGATGCCTGCCTTAGATGTGGGTGAAACATCAGGAAAGGATGTTTCTGGAACATGTCCATACAGCCCGGAAAACTCACAGTAACCCAGTGATTCCGGTGATGAAAGCCTTCGACAACATATAAATGAAGTATTATTATTATTTTATTATGACACGGCAAACAAGATAGACATGCTGGATTTCGTATCACAAAATCAAACACTTCCCAAGTGTCTAGGACTGTGTGATGTATTTTCAGGTGATGTGCGCAGATCCTAGTAGGGTGGCCTTTTGAAGTTGGCAGATTGTGATTTTGTCAATGTCTATTGTTTCCAAATGCCGGCTGAGATCTTTTGGAACAGCACCCAATGTGCCGATCACCACCGGGACCACCTGTACTGGTTTCTGCCAGAGTCTTTGAAGTTCAATCTTGAGGTCCTGATAATGGCTGAGTTTTTCCTGTTGTTTTTCATCAATGCGACTGTCACCTGGGATGGCAACATCAATGATCCAAACCTTTTTCTTTTCCACAACTGTGATGTCTGGTGTGTTGTGTTCCAGAACTTTGTCAGTCTGGATTCGGAAGTCCCACAGTATCTTTGCGTGCTCATTCTCCAATACTTTCGTAGGTTTGTGATCCCACCAGTTCTTTACTGCTGGGAGGTGGTATTTGAGGCATAAGTTCCAATGAATCATTTGGGCCACATAGTTGTGCCTCTGTTTGTAGTCTGTCTGTGCAATTTTCTTACAGCAGCTGAGGATATGATCAATGGTTTCATCAGCTTCCTTGCACAGTCTGCATTTTGGGTCATCAGCTGATTTTTCGATCTTGGCCTTAATTGCATTTGTTCTGATGGCTTGCTCCTGGGCTGCAAGGATCAGGCCTTCTGTCTCCTTCTTCAGGGTCCCATTCGTGAGCCAGAGCCAGGTCTTCTCCTTATCAGTTTTTCCTTCAATTTTGTCAAGGAACTTTCCATGCAATGTTTTGTTGTGCCAGCTGTCAGCTCTAGTTTGTAGTGCGGTTTTCTTGTACTGATTCTTTGTCTGCTGTGTTTTGAGGAGTTTCTGATTTTTGACTTCAATCAAAGCAGGTTCTTCACTTTGCTTTACATATTCAGCCAGGGCATGTTCTTCTTCTTCTTCTTCTTATTATTATTATTATTATTATTATTATTATTATTATTATTATTATTATTATTATTTCCTCTACCTGTCTTCCACTAATCCCAATCCTTTCTACTATGGTTTCCTAACTCAACATAAAAACAAACAAATCATGTCCAAATGGTGGCAATGTCTGCAAAGCAGGCGCACAGTTGTCCTTTCCTCACTTAACTAAGTCCATCTCCATTGGAGAATGAATGCAGTTTGATACCCCATGAACCCTATGATACCCTATGGCTCAATGCTGTGGAATCCTGAGATCTTTAGTGTGATGAGGGAAAACTAAAGACCTTGTAAAACCATGGCTCCCAGGATTCCATAGCAACGAACCATGGCAGTTCAAGTGGTGTGAAACTGCATCCATTCGACGGTGTAGATGCCCAGCCACCAACCCGCCTCTACGGCACTCACGAGATTCACTAAGGAAACTCGTTCTCTCTGCTGTTAAGTCCCCCTCCCTCCTTCTCTCCCTCCCAGAGTATTTAGTTGAATTCTTTAACAACAGCCACATAATTAGAATTTGGATTTCCATTAATTTTCCTTGGGCCTGCCTGCAACCATTCGAAAATCACATTGGTAATTAACGTGATACATCACTAATTTTGCCAAGCGCCGGCTCGCCACGGGCATGCGCTCTGGCGGGAGCCTCCTCGCCTATTAGAAGCGAGAAAAGAAAGGGGGAGACAAGAAAAGAGGGGCACTGTCGGTGGGGTTTTTTTTATCCTAGAATCGAATCTACATTGTAGAATAAATGTATTTTGGCACCACTTTAAACTGCTGTTGCTCATGGAGTCGTAAAGTGGTGAGACACTAACACTCTGGCAGAGAAGGCTAAAGAGCTTGTAACTACAACTCCCAAGATTCCATAGCATTGAGCCATCGCACTTCAAGTGTATGTTGATTTGCCAGTTTGTACATCTATGGTGTGGGAGGGGTTATAGACATGTGATTGTACTGAGCATGTTCAGACTCAGGACTCAGTTTTGTATTCTGTCTGCTTAACACCTCAGTGGAGGTGGATGTGTGTCTGCTTTACACTTCAGGGTAGGTCAGTGGTTCTCAACCAGGGGTCCCCAAATGTTTTTGGTTTACAACTCCCAGAAATCCCAGCCAGTTTACCAGCGGTTAGGATTTCTTGGAATTGAAGGACAAAAACATCTGGAGACCCCAGGTTGAGAACCACTGGTGTGGCTGGATGCATGTTTGCATCCGACCTCAGCGGAGGTGGATGCATGTTGCTGTTTGGAATTCAGTACGAAAGTATGATTTATGGACTCTAGTGAGTACAACTATAGCTAAAGATTATAGACTATTGATTAAGAACGTACACAACACATGGAGCACTACATCCTATAACTTCTTTAATAAGAAATGTGCCTGTATCATGAATTAATAAAAGATGTTTGTGAGTAAACAAGATGTTACTTTTCAAAGAAGACTTTAGTTTTTTTTATCTCTGAGTGCATATTTTAAACTAAAGAGGTTTCAAGAAAGTGTATATCAATGATACAATTACAGTATATCAAGTATACAATTACAGCTGGAACTGCAAATTCAGCCTCAAAGAAACAACCATCCTCTGCTAACCAAATATATTTTGCAGTATTTGTCCTTGGCAGTTCAACAGTTTAACAGCTGAGTTACCTGTGTACCATTACATGAATGCTTGTGAATATCACTTGTTCAAAGGGTTTACTTCTAACAAGGCAATGCTTTTCATGACTGATGGTTTTCAAAAGGTGGTCTTCACATATTCATGGAGATTCACATTTGCCAAACAGATATTCCCTTATCAATAGGATTATAATTGCCATTTATTTCCAAAAGGATATTTGCCCTGAGAGTGGGTGCAGTTATTTTCCAATACTGAGCGTGTTGTCGCCTCACCAAACTAAAGCTCCCAGGTTCCACAGCCTTTAAAGTGGTGCCAAACCGCGTTCTTTCTACAGTGTAGGCGCACTTTCCCTCTCCGCCCCTCCTCACGTGGGCTCGCCAAGGCAAATAAAACTTTCTTTCCAGTAAATTTCACAATTAAAAATATTTATCGGCAGCAGATTTACGTCGGCTGTGTTGTCTCCAGTCTTGGGGCATCTTGGTAGACTATTAAGACTAATTAGCATCCTTTTCCGCATGCAGATTTACTAAGTTGATTGCGATATAACTCATCCCTAAAAGCTCCGCTCTTCTCCCCCCTCCCCTCCCCGTTTGGCGCTGCATCGCTGGAGGCAAAACCAAGCCCCCCCCCTTTCTCTCTTTTCCACGCCAAACGCCCCCTCCCACTCCGAAGCTTACTAACACTGCTCCCGTTAACCGGCCCTTTTGCTAAGTAAACTTTAAAAATGGGAAGCAATAACCATTTGAATTAGAAGCTGGCGAGGCACTAAAAAGGAAATATTGCCCAGGGATTCTGCAGAGGAGAGACTAGGGTGGTGATGGTGGTCTGGGGAGGAGGGGAACAACGAAAACAGGGAGTCCTTAAAGCAATTTGACACCACTTGAACTGCCATGGCTCAATGCTATGGCATCCTGGGATTTGTAGTTTGGTGAGGCTCCAGAACCCTTTGGCAGAGAAGTGGTGTCAAACTGCATTCATACTACCCTTGAATTGCCATGACTCGGTGCTATGGAATATTGGGAATTGTAGTTTTACAAAGCCTTTAACCCAGTGGTTCTCAACCTGTGTGTCCCCAGGTGTTATGGCCTTCAACTCCCAGAAATCCTAACAGCTGGTAAACTCGCTGGGATTTCTGGGGGTTGTAGGTCAAAACACCTGGAGACCCACAGGTTGAGAACCACTGCTTTAGCCTTCTCTGCCAAAGAGTGTATGGGCACATATCCTTTTGGAAACAATTTGCAATCATAACCTTGTTGAAAAGGGAAAAAATAATGTCATGTCCATTTGGCAAATGTGAATCTCCATGCCCATGTGGAGACCATCTTTTGAAAACCACTAGTCAAGAAAAGCACGACCTTATTAGAAGTCAACTCTTTGAACAAGTGATATTCATAAGCATTCATGTAATGGCACACAGGTAACGCAGCTGTTAAACTGAAGAACCATGTCTTTGAACTGCCAAGGACAAAAACATGCCACTACAAATATGTATTTGGTTAGCAGAGGATGGTTGTTCCATTAGAGTTGAAATTGCAGTTGCAGTTGCCCAAAACACCCTTGAAACCTCTTAGTTTAAAATGTGCACTCAGAGATAAAAAAACGAAGTCTTATTTGAAAAATAACATTATTGTTTACTCATAAGACATTTTGTGTTAATTCACCATACAGCAACATTTTAAAAATAAAGTTCAGTTAGAAATAGGATGTAGTTCTCTCTGTGTTGGGTACGTACACAGGGTATCATTCTTAATCAATAATCCATAGTCTTTTAGTATACTTGTACTCACTGACCTCCATAAGCATACTTTTATATTGAAGTCCAAACAACAATATACATGCATCCACCTCCACTGAGGTCTGAGGCAAAAGGTGAATACAAAATGGAGTCCTGAGTCTGTACATGCTCAGTACAATCACATGTCTATAACCCCTCCCACACCATAGATGTACAAACTGGCAAATCAATATACACACAGAATACAGGATAGCATTAACAATATATACAGTGAAAGGCTTGGGAGGTTGCTACTTCCACCAGAGTGCTGGTGCCTCCCCAAACTACAACTATGATTTCCTAGCACTGAGCCATGGAAGTGAAAGTGGTGTTAAACCGTAACAATTTTTACAGTGTAGACTCAAGGAGGAAGGGGGAAAAACCTTTCAAAGGCTTCAAACCCCTGCTGAAAGTTTTGTAGACAGCTTCCCCAGACAAAAATCCATGTGTTTCCCTTCTCCTTCTTTGCCCGGTATCCTGAACGGTGTGACTCTGAAGGCCCCACGTGTCCTACTTTGCATTTAAAATATTTAAGCCCTTGCAAAAAAAATAATTAAAAAAGATACACTTCCCCCCAAGTATCTTTCCCAAGTATATGGGAGGCCCAAGCTATTAGGTTTGGTTAAAACATACACTCGCTGGGTTATTATTAACACACTGGGAAGTATATAAGCCTCACAACTTTATTCTCTTTAATGAGCCTGGAAGAGCACACTGCCCTGAAGGGTTTTGTTCATTAAAGATGTAAGCTGGAGGAATATTGTCTCATTAATTATCTGGTTTTAATTACACTGTTACCCTTTGAATCCACTGATAGGAAGAGGGGGGGGGGGAGTTTGCACCGCCTTAGACCCTCATACACTCTTTAGGATAAGAGAAAAAGCCCTCCTTCCGGTAAAGCGGGCCAAGTAATCTTGGGGTGCATCTGCACTGTAGAACGAATCCGGTTCCACACAACTTTTAGTGCTATGGCTCAATGCTATGGAATCCTAGGAATTGTAGTTTTATGAGGTCTGCCAAAATATGGTGGTCCATCATCAAACTATAAATGCCATGGTTCCATAGCATTGAGTCAGATAAAACGGTGTCAAAGTGCATTAAATCTACAGTGTAGACACACCCTTGGAGAGGAAAGGAGATGAGAAGGAAGAAGCAACCTCTCAAAACAGATCCTAGCAGCCCTAGGTCAGCCTGCTTAAATCCAATGGGTCTTTTGAAGAGACCTTGTGAGCAGGTAAGACTTTAAGACAGACATGGGCAAACTTGGGTCCTCCGGGTGTTTTGGACTTCAACTCCCACAATCCCTAACAGCCTACCAGAGGTTAGGAATTGTGGGAGTTGTAGTCCAAACCACCTGGAGGACCCAAGTTTGCCCATGCCTGCTTTAAGATCCTGCAGTCATCAGGCTAAGGTGACATCTACACTGCAGAGTTAATGCACTTGGATATCACTTTATCTGCTTTGACTCAATGCTATAGAACCATGAGATTTGTGGTTTCGTGAAGAACCTGTGCTCTTTGGCATGGAAAGCTAAAGGGATCTTGTAAAACCAGAACTCCCAGTGATTCCATAGTATTGAGCCATGGAACTTAAAGTGGAAACAAACTGTGTTAATTTCACAGTATAGATGTACCCTTGGAGATGTCAGGAGGTGCCGACTCTGGGCCTGTTGGGCTAGAGTTCAAATAGCTACGCAAAATCCTATTGGAGACAATCCAGAGTGAGTTGCTGTGAGTTTTCCGGGTTGTAAGGCTATGTTTCCAGAGGCATTCTTTCCTGACGTTTCACCTGCATCTATGACAGGCATACTCTGAGGTTGTGAGGTTTGACAACTAGACAAATGAAGTTTATATATCTGTGGAAGGTCCAGGGTGGGAGAAAAATCTTGTCTGTTGGAGGCAAGTGTGAATGTTGCAATTAATCACCTTGATTAGCATTGAAAAGCCTTGCAGCTTCAACCTCTGGGAGGATTCTCCCTGTTGGGGAGGTGTTAGCTGGTCCTGATCGATTAAT